>NC_026153.1:11961720-11969783 GCF_000512975.1 Sesamum indicum
GACTGAACCAAAGGAAGCATCACATAATCTACAAAGTAAGTTCAGGTGAGTTTGCTATACTTATGGAACTTACTGGTAATGTGATGGAAATGCAGTTAATTCCTAAAGAAGAAATTCTTGAAGAATTGAGTAAGCTTAGAGAAGAAGTAGCTATTACTATGAAATAGATCCATATAGGGATTATTGAAGTATTAATAAAAGCAACTTTTAAAGAAGGAAGTGATTCAGAAATACATTTATCGATAATGGATAGAAGAATCAATAACTTAAGAGATGGTTGTCTTGGATCAATGATAGAAAATTTGTATGCAGGAAAATTGATATTTGACATTCATCCTAGGATTGCATACAACCTAGCAGACCAAGATTTCAGTACATTCATCCTAGGATTGCATACAACCTAGCAGACCAAGATTTCAGTAGAGTCTTAACCCTTCATCAAGACATTAAAAGAAAAAATCTAATGAAAGAAGGAAATAGACCGTATTCTATAACCTATAGAATTGCATATGCCCTTTCCAATACCCATCATTTAGATTTGTTTCTTAGGAAAGAGTATATTAAGATTCCTAAAATTTTCAAGGAGTTCGCTAAGGTAATGACACCAGACCCTATTAGGATACCTAGAATAGGTGGTGTTGATACACCAGACCCTATTAGGATACCTAGAATAGGTGGTGTTGATATTATTATAAAAGATCACCCAGTTTTAGATCGGACACATAGCTCTAGGACTGAGTTTAGTAGTCGGATATCCTTTTCAGAAGATAGGATTATAGGCTACAAAGGAAAGGAGAAAGAGTTTAAAAGCTTTACCTCCTCAGGAGATTAGGGTAGATAACGTAAAACTTAGATGCCCTGAAGGATGGAAAGAAATACAAGTTATATTCGACATCACTAAGAAAGAGAATTATTTTCCTTGTGATGACTTATATCATTTGCAGCAACCTGTTGTTGGAAAATATGAGGGCATGCTAGAAATAGCAGACCATGAAATTTTAGTTGCAGGTGTTGCAGGACGAGAAAATGGGAGTATGACTTTGGGGTTAAGATTTCTCGAAGATCATAAACCATGGGGAAGAAAAGGTAACGGAATGGAATTCAGTCTTGATGGTGTTACCATAAGGATTGAATGACAAGTCCATTTTCCATATACATATCTGTTGGTATGATCAATATAAGACAAAATATTTTGCAGCTTATATTGATTCAGGATCAGAAATTTGCACGGCAAAGCCTGGAGTTTTCCCTAAGGAACCAAGGGAAACCTTACCCGTTATTGCAGGAAGGGATTTTTCACAAAAAATCCTGATACTCGATAAGGGAATACGAGAAGCTAAGATCATGATTGGAGGAGCATTTGGATTGCCCTGGTTTAGGGTAAAAACACCTCCTATTTACTTTCATGATACAGAAGCTGATATCCTACTAGGTAACAATTTTATTCAAATATTTGCAAGATATATGGAGGATAATCAAAGGAATCTGTTAATCTTTACTACTAACTGTGGTAGTGAGATAAAGGTGTTGCGAAGGGAAAAAGGCATTTAATAGGATAATGCCAATAAATTTTCACAGCAAACGTGGTGATTTTGAGGCCAGATTAACTCATCCAAAAATGCAGGATAAGAGGAAATTTGGTAAGGACCTTTTGTCTTTCAGGCAGCAGGGACTCACAGACAGCGATAGCTTCTATAAGGAATCCGAGGAGGAAATTCTGAACCTTAAAGAAGCACTACTGGAAATAAAATCGCTAGATATTAGAGAAGAAAGCAGGCTTTCTCTTGAGAATATCAAGAGGCTCATCCAGAGGAACTTCAATGAAAATCTCTAGCTTGGTGGGATAGGAACAAGATCGAAGCTACTCTGAAGGTCAAAGATGAATGCAAATACGAGTATGTTCGATACATACCTATTCAGATGAACATGGAGGATAAGAAGGATATGCGGATGATAATCAAAGAGCATATCAGTCTTGGACTCATTGAACCTGGAGTCTCTACCTACAGTAGCCATGGATTTCTTGTAAGAAACCATGGTGAAATAAAGAGAGGTAAACCTAGGTTGGTCATTAACTATCAAAGTATTAATAAGATATTAGAATTTGATGGTTATTACATTCCTAGTAGAGAACACTTAATTGATTGCATTAAATACATTCCTAGTAGAGAACACTTAATTGATTGCATTAAAGGAGCAAAAGTATTTTCTAAATTCGATTGCAAGTCTGGTTTTTATCATATTAAAATCGAGAATGAATCAAAGAAATTTACTGCATTCTCCACACCATAGGGACAATATATCTCGAATGTGCTTCCAATGGGTTTAGCTAACGCACCCCAGATATTCCAAAGAAAAATGGATAATCTTTTTAAAGATTACTTCAAATTCATGTTTGTCTATATTGACGACATATTGATTGCATCAAAAAATATGAAGGAACATATTAAACATCTTAAAATATTTTCTGATGCATGTTATAGGGAAGGTTTAGTATTTTTTGAAAAGAAAGCTACTATTGCATTCAATAAGATTGAATTTTTAGGAATCCTTATTGACGAAACAAGAATTGAGTTGTAGGACCATATTGTGGAGAAAATCTGTAATTTTCCAGATGTGCTCAAAGACAAAAAGCAACTACAAAGCTTCTAGGGAGTTGTTAATTTTGCAGGAATCTTCATTAAGGATCTTGCAAAATACAGAAAGGATTTCAGACCACTTCTGAAAGAAACAGAGAATTCAAAGTGGAAATAGGAAGAAATCCACACGAAAAGGGTTCGTGAGCTGAAACAAGTATGCAGTAACCTTCCAAAGCTTGCTATACCGCAAGATGGAGATGAATTGGTAGTCTACAAAAACGCCAATGACTACAGATGGGCGGCGGTGCTCATGAAGAAGACAACTACAGGAGAAGAACCCTGCAGATATACCAGAGGGTTGTTCTCAGAACAACAAGCCAAAGTTTGGCACATAAACGAGAAAGAATTCTTTGCAGTTTGGAAGGCTTTCAAGAAATGGCCTTTATTTTTACTTGCTAAAGAATTTACTTTAAAAGTTGATAATACTAATGTTAAGGCTTTTTTAAAAAAATAAATTACAATAAAAAATAGAGAAAGCTCGTATTATCAGATGGCAAGCTGAATGCCAATATTATTGCTATAATATTGTCGTTATAAAATCTCATGAAAACGTTCTTGCAGATTTCCTAACGAGAAATGGAGGGTTGATAATACTAATGTTAAGGCTTTCTTAAAGAATAAATTACAATAAAAAATAGAGAAAGCTCGTATTATCAGATGGCAAGCTGAATGCCAATATTATTGCTATAATATTGTCGTTATAAAATCTCATGAAAACGTTCTTGCAGATTTCCTAACGAGAAATGGAGGCATCTGCAGCAAACTCCATCATATTGAGACTTAGGCACCTTCAGAAAAACCTCGAGGAGCTTGACAGAAAGTTCGGACAGCTAGCGGTGAACGCCCAAGTTTCCAAACAAATACAAAGAGTTGTTCTAGACACTGTCCAGGTCGCAATAAGGAGTTCCTTATTAGCATCCACTTCGCTATGGAACGACTTAAGAGAACCAATTCGAAATGCGTCACCTTCGGGGATGACTCACGAATTGATGGAGCATGACCCAAAACATGCCTTTAGAGTACAGGGCTCTACACCTGTAGCGTCGGATTCAAGTACCGATTGCACAAGGCCATCATCAGACTCTGGTGAAACGGCAAAAATTGAATCAAAGGAAGTGCAAACTCCTGTAGGTTCAAGTCAACTCAGCACCTCTAGGGTTAAAGAGGGAGAGATTAGCCTTAGGCCAATGACAGGCACCTCTAAGGCCAATACTAACGAATTAATATCTTCTTCTGCTTGGCAGGATTATCAGCGTATGTGGGAAAAATTAATTTCCCGCAAAGGAGTCAATACAGGCAAGACCATTATCGAAACGTTCGGAAAATATAACAGAGTTTGGATGTTAGAAGGGTCTAAACCAGAAGATGTCAGAGAATGATATGATTTTGGAGCTCTCGCTTCAGTTCATACTATGTCACCGAGTTTTCTGAAAATTTCAAAATTTTCGGAGTGGATTAGTGGGGCGGTCTTTGATTCATTGCAAAACAACCCCCACTTGAAAAGAGGCGATGTTTTGGAGATAAAATTTATTTCAGTAGCTCCAGAAACTGTAGGAAAGGAGTCTCATCCAACATTCAATTTCATGAAGCTACAGAGGCCAAATATGGTAGCTTTCAACAAAATCGAAGCTGCCTTAGGAGAAGCTTCCTTGGTATCAGCCATTAGTGAAGATAGTATCTCTACCAGGAGAGCTTGGGAGCTATGGGTCTGTCTCACAGAGATGGACAAAGTCAAGTATCCATTCAAGATTTTCTCCAACAAAGTGAATGGATCATTCTTGTTAAATTCCATGACAGGAAAAAGCACAGAGTTTGCTGAAAAGCTTATTCGAAAAGAAGAGGATGCTAATCTGGGAAAATAAGCTGCCGGCAACCAAAGCACAAGGATGAAGACGTGCAACATATTGCATGTTGGGCAATGGCATAACCATTTGTGCCCTTGCTGCGAGAAACAAGAGAAGCCCTTATTTGGGACAAAGATTCAGGTTACGAAAAATAAACCCGAACCGGATCAAGACATTTTACCAAGAGAAGTAAAAGTTAAACAATGTAAAAAATCGAGAGGATAAGACTGTCGGCAGAAAACAACAAAAGGCAACAGTCAGCAAAGCAGCCAGTTGGAAATCATGTGACCGACAAACCATTATGACTGACAGCTGGAAATCACAAGGCGATGACGAACGCAATGACGTCATCACAAAATAAGTTTGGAGTCCGGATTTGAAGTCCGCGGACGCCTATAAATAAAGATGCAATGAAACAGAAGGAGATCATCAGAAAACTTCTCATACTCTTCAAAGCATTTGAGTTTTAAGTTTATGGGGGTTTCCCCAACGAGTCAAGTCCTCTATACCATGAGAGACTAAACAGTTGTCTCCTCCAACGGAGGAATAATAACTATGTAATATTCTCTATATATTTCTTCAATAAAAGTTAGGCTTCTATTCAACATGTTTGTCCAAAATTCTATTAATTCCCTATATTAGAGTCCCTTTTACGCCCTAAGGTAGGAAACGAAATAGGGCTGTGCTATTTTGTTACTGAAGGAGCCAAGTTCCTGCGAACCATCTGCTGCAGTAGTGTGGTTGGAAAAAGTCCGTAAAACCGAGGACTTGGAATACCCGGAAACAGAGTGGTCAAAGCAAGGTATGAATTTATGGGGTCTTAATTTATTTCGGAAGCATGTTGACCGTTTTAAGAGCATAAAAATGGATTATCTAGCTATTTCCTTTGAAAGGGCAAAATGGTCATAAAATGGGTTGAAAGACCTAATTTACGCTAAATTGAAAGATAAATGACTAAAGTTTTCTTTATTCCTTTAAAAATATAATCGATACAATACGTACATGATTATCATATTAGTGTATGATATGAAAGTGTGCTAAAAAACCCTTCACCCTAAAAGGCCCCTTGTCTTCATTTTCAAAGTATACATCTCACTTCTAGAAACATGAATGCAAATACATTTCTATTTTTAGACGAATTATGCTTTCTTTTTTTCACAAATTACTTCTGTGTTTTGAAAAATTATATATATATCCACCAACAACATCAACATTATTTACTCAAATCATTCATAAATTTGAAATTTTTCGCATACACTCCCAAAAAAAAGTCAATATCATTATATAAACAGAAGAGTAGCATATTACTCCCTTATAATATTACAAATGAGCAAATTACCCCGTATGAAAAAAATGGATTTACCTCGTTGTGCTAGCCCTTTTTAAAATAAAAGTAAATTGCTTCGTTTTTAAATATAGAAAGACAAATTATTGTATTTTAAAAATCACAAGGAGATAAAAATGCTGCTTTTTTTAATATAAAGGGTAATTTGTGCATTTGCAATATCAAATGGGGGTTTCTTGCATTTTTTTCCTTATACAAATTGTATCTACTGTTTTGCTGTGATGGATGATTTCTGTAGTTACACATGATTTGTATAATAGATTATAGATAAGGAATGTAAATGTAAATACGCATGGTTTGTATAATACACCACATAGGAAATTCTAGTCCGAATCTGGCGCGGCCGAACCTAAGCTAATTAAATGGCAAGTGCAATACAGTTGCTAAGTGATTGGTATATAGTTAAGAAAAAGTGACCAATTACAGAGCGAGTGTATTGATTCGACCAAATCAAATCAAATTGTAATCTCATGCATCTATTTTTCTTATTTTTCTTCAATCTTCAAAAGAGAATAAACCAAAAAACAAATAAATTTTAGCAATAAATTTTCTAAAATTTATCGACAATTTTCCTATTATTGATAATTTTTTGTTAAGATTATTTAGAAAGTTTGTGGTTTAAATTTATTTATTTTATTATTCACCTTTGAAGAAAAATAGAAAAAACGGTTGTATTAGATTACAATTTGAAAAAAACCTCAAAATGGGAGGAAAATAGTAATTTTTTCAACTTTAAATGAAACTTGTATTAAGTTCAATGAAAAAGTTAATGGAATGATCAAAAGTGCCAAAAAAAATTGAAGTTTAAGAATTAAAATTATAATTTTAAATTATTTGAGAATCAAAATTGCATTAATAATTATATTTGATGACACAAAATGCATTTATGGCCACAAATATAAAGATTCTGTCTTTTGCTAAACTTGGACTAACGTTCAGGCGGACAAACAATCATTACAAAAATCTGAGAACTTTTCTGTCTTTCTTCTTCTTTTTCCGAATATGGCCTGGATTTGGACAGCGATATCTGTGATTAATTTTCTTTGGCTCCTTCAGGTGCTGCTAAGCCTGAAAAGGAACAGAAAACTGCCTCCGGGTCCAACAGGTTTGCCAATTATCGGTCATTTCCACCTGTTGGGGAAGAATCCTCACCAAGATTTCCATAATTTAGCCCAAAAATATGGACCCATCATGTACCTACGCTTCGGCTTCGTGCCCACCATTGTCGTATCGTCGCCTGCGGCCGCCGAGCTGGTTCTCAAGACCCATGATCTGATCTTCGCCGGCAGGGCTCATCATCAGGCCGCCAAGGAGATAAGCTACGATAAGAGAAACATCGTCTTCGCACAGTATGGTATTTACTGGCGCAACATGCGCAAATTGTGCACCCTGGAGCTTCTCAGCAACTTCAAGATCAACCAGTTTCAGCCCATGAGGAGGGCTGAGATTGAGGTGTTTGTTGAGTCTCTCCAACGGGCTGCCGGGAAACGGGAAACTGTGGATATCAGTGCGAAAATTTCGGCCTTGATTGGGGATATGACTTGCCTTATGGTGTTTGGGAGGAAGTTCGCTGACGGGGATTTGGATGAAAAAGGGTTTAAAGCTGTGATTGGGGAGACCTTGCAGGTGGCCGCTCTGCCTAATATTGCGGATTATTTTCCTTTCCTGGCGGCGCTTGATCTTCAGGGGTTGACCCGACGGATGAAGGAATTGAGCAAGACTTTTGATGGGTTTCTGGAGAGGATTATTGATGATCATATTCAGAACAAGCAAGAGAAGAAGCATGCTCAAGACTTTGCCGATACCATGATCACTATTATGGAGTCTGGAGAAGCCGGATTCGAGTTTGATCGCCGCCATGTCAAGGCTGTGCTCTTGGTAATTATTTTACAGGAAAAATACAAGCAAAAAATTAGTCTCTACCAAAAATAAATAGCAATTTAACTTTCTGTATTTCTTAAAATACGGTAATTATTATCTTATATTTTTTAAATATAAAGCAATTTACCTCTTTAGATATGTAAGTAAATTATTTTATTTTAAATAGTACAAGGAGGCAAATTGCTATAATTTTTATATAGGGTTAATTTGCTCATTTTTAATATCACATTGGATAAATTACTGTTCACGCATTATTTAACTTGACGGGACTTCAAGTACCCTCCCAAAACTTGATTTATTATCTTAAAAAAACTGAATTGGAAAAGTTTAAGAAAATGGGCTCCTTTTGTTCTC
>NC_026153.1:11969808-12014216 GCF_000512975.1 Sesamum indicum
CAACTGTAGTGGAATGGGCACTTTCAGAACTCATCAGGCACCCAAAAGCAATGAAGAAACTGCAGCAAGAATTGGAAAAAGTAGTCGGCATGGACCAAATAGTGGAGGAATCACACCTCGACAGACTCGAGTACTTGGATATGGTCGTGAAGGAGACACTGAGGCTCCACCCGGCCGTCCCATTGTTAATCCACGAGTCCCTGGAAGATTGCGTAGTCGATCAATTCCATGTGCCGAAAGGATCACGACTCATAGTGAATGTATGGTCCATCGGCAAAGATCCTAATGCTTGGAGAGAGCCTCAAAAGTTTCTGCCAGAGAGGTTCATTGGCAGCAATATAGACCTCCGAGGACAAGATTTTCAGCTCATACCGTTCGGGTCTGGCAGGAGAGGCTGTCCGGGGTTGCAGTTGGGGCTGACGGTGGTCCGTTTAGTGTTGGCACAGTTGGTGCATTGCTTTGATTGGGAGCTCCCTGATGGTATGGTAGCTAGTGAATTGGACATGGCTGAGCACTTTGGCCTGGTGACTTGTAGAGAGAACCATCTCTTGGCTGTTCCGACTTATCGATTGCTTAAATGAATGACGGCCGGATGTTCGTTTGAGGCTATGTTGGTTGGTTTTAACTTTATATATACTAGCATTTGAAGGTGCATTCGATGTATGTGTAAAATATTAAAAAAATAAATGTATTTGTGAATGAAAAATGTAGCAATTAAAATTTCTATATTGTTCTAAAGTTATATATAAGATCTTCAGGAATTTAAATATTAAATTTTGTTAGCTTTATACGTTAATGATGAATGAGAGACAAAAAGGAGCCGTAAAATGGAAATATTTAAATTAGTTACAAGAAGTGAAAATATTGCAATAATTATGGAATATTAGCAATAGTTAGTAGATCAAACTTGGGACAATAATGATCATTCTTGGAGTGACATTAAATAGCTAGTACTAGGATGCTTGGCTAAGCTCATATATAAACTCTTCAAAATATTCCAAAGATATTTGACAGCACATAAGTTTTAAAATTTTATTTTGCAAAATTTTTCATTAAGAGTTTATACGATTTTAAAATAAAATATTTTGACTCTTTCTAATAAACTTATCTGACCTTTTTCAAAATATTTTATAAGTTCTATAACATTAACATGTCATAAGACAAAAATATTAGTATTCACACATAGACACACTCTCTCTTTCTCTCTCACACACACATACACACTTTATCTGTCTAGAATTTTATTGCTATTTAATTTTCCTTGCATTCAAAAAGGGGACAAGAGTTCATTTGTTAATAATAAATTATCATAGTTAAACAAAAATAAGATAGCCACTATAAAAAAAAATGGGATTTAGGGAGGATAATGCGATCGTTCCTGATGAGTATGGCCCAAGATTGATTGGCTCAAGAAGAAATACGAAGACCAGGCCAAGCTCGACTGGCCAGAAAAAACTCAGCCCGTCCAAAGGTACTAGGTTCAGCCCAAGAAGGAAGCACCCTGCAGGGTTCAGCCAAAGAGGGAGCCCGCCACACCAGAACCTGTTCAAGAAGCAAGCATGTTCCATCAAAATTGGACTAGAATTTAGAGAGAATCACGCGATCATTCCTAATTGGAACGATCATTGGAACTCTTGAGGAACGGAATCAGTTTGTCGATGTCAGGATCCTATTAAATTTCATCATTTATTTTTGAAACGGCCAAATTGTTACTAGAACAATACCAGATTTAGTGTTACAAGTTGTCTTCCTATGGTCGTGCGAACATTAAAACAGCAATGTATTGTAACACAGTTTGGAACGATTTTGCAAACATTGAAACGGCCCACTAATTGCACAAAGTCACCGTTCCAAAATGAGATCCAATGTTCGTTGAAAAATAGATAGTTAAAAAAATCATTCCAAAATGAGTACAATTTAGATGGTTTAAATACTTAGAAAAATTTGTATTACATTGTCCATTTTTAAATATAGTATTTGTAAAACTTTTTTCAAGAACCGTCCAAAGTGAGCTACAATTTAACACAACCTTAATGGATAGAGAAAGCGGTACTACAATAACCATTCCAACGGTGTTACAACTTTGTCATTCCTACATGTGTTCCAGGACACGTTCCTAAATGTGTTGCAATGGCTATATTATAAGGCTGATTTTTGGAGTTCCAAACACCATTCCAATGTCCTTTCCAAATTTTCCTATATATATATTACTTTGTTTCATTTAACCACTTATAAAATTTTGTATTCTTTTCCACCAGGAACGAATTTTTTTTTTTTTTGTAAATTACCATTCCACCACAATCAGTTCCAATCTGTACGGTACATTGTTGAATTTTTAATTTGGAATGATTTGTTTCAATTAACTGTAACCACTTATAAAATTTTGTATTCTTTTCCACCAGGAACGAATTTTTTTTTTTTTTGTAAATTACCATTCCACCACAATCAGTTCCAATCTGTACGGTACATTGTTGAATTTTTAATTTGGAATGATTTGTTTTCAATTAACTGTTCCAAAATGAGTTCTAATATAATTTCATTAGCGCTTATTGCAAAATAAAGGAGGGAAATTCAAATATTGGAATGATTTTTTCAAATTGACCGTTTCAAAATGAGTTTCAATATAATTTCATTTAGCGCCCCTTGCAAAATAAAGTAAAAAAAATAAAACTTGGAACAATTATATATTAGATTGCCGTTCCTAATTATAAATTATCATTAATCGTTCCAAAGGTTGCTAACCGTTCCATAATGTGTATACAAAATATCTAATGTACGTTTCGATTACGATATCTCAATATCCACTAGCTGGATTAATTCCAAACATAAACACCTATAAAATTCTGTCTATTTGCACCTTTTTGAATCTCGCTTATCACGAATGAGATACAATATCTCGATATCCGTGTAACAAAAATCTCCAAAACTTCATTAAAATCAGTCTTTTGTCTATTTAATCATATCTAATGGTCTGATCAAAATTTTAACGGTCTGATTAAGCAAAACAGTACAACGATGTAAGATACTAATTACATCTATGTAATATTAATAAATTTAAATATACAAATACATCATATAGTGAAAATATATCAATGTCATGAAAAATATTTTATATTTTTAATTGTCTTAATACACACATTGTATACTTTTCTTTGCTCTTTAATTTATTCGGAATGGGTTTTTCTTAATGTTTGTTTATTTTCTTGGAAAATACATTATAAGTTGCGACATTATTTGAAACAGCCATAATAAAAAAAGACAATTCCAAAAAATGTAATATATAAATTATTATTTGTGACATTGTTTGAAAAGCGTCATAATTAAAAAAGATCGTTCTAAAAAATATTATATAAATCTGCCCCTTAGTAGAATTTTCCACACTTAGTAGAGAGGGGGAGATGAAAGTGACCCATCACCTCGACATTTTAATATTAGGGTATTTAAACTAATTATATTAATATAATTCTTTTACTAATAAAAAAATAAATAACTCTCGCTTTCACTGTCTTTCCCCGCTATCCCCCTGCTAGCCCATTCCGCTACCTCCTGCCACCACCTCCCCCCTCCTACTACACCCCTCCCCCACCTCTTGCCATCATGAGGGCCGTACACAGAGCTCTATCCATTTGTAAAAAAAAATATAATTTGTGTAACCCCATACGAAAATATTTATAAAAATTATCGAATGAAAAGTCGTACGTACGAAAGTGAAATCGAAAGTTTTGTTTTGAAAGTGTAGTGGAAAGTGATAGCCTCTTACGCAGAATTTATAGAGGTTTGCCGCGGTTAAATTTTTTTAACACCATAGAAAAAATGATAGTGATGGGTCACTGACTGACCCATCACTGGCCGCAGCTGCCTTTAGTCAATTGATTTACCAAGGCTACCAGCACTGGCAACCTTCATTTAACAAGGCTGGTCAGCCTTGATAAATGCTAACCGTTGATTTAACAAGACTGGTCAGTCTTTTTGATTTAACAAGACGAACAATGTGTCAGCCTTGTAATTAAATAAGACTGATACATCGTTCAATTTTTTTTAAATAAAAAAGTTAGTGGTAGGTTCCATTACGTGTATAAATAGTTGTGCTTCAAATAGATATACGCAACAATCCATTCACTCTTGCCATCTCAAATATAGTCATGCATTATTTCTCTTTTTCTTGCTAACTATGTCTACTTCATCTTTTTGAATTGAAGTTTTTATGTATTTTGGTGGTGAATTATGCAGCGATGGAGGGTCTCTTCACTTATTGAAGTTTTTGTGTCTTTTGGAAGTGCCAATATTATTTGAACATCTTGTCCGGTAATTAGCCGAGTTGATGCCACCAGTGAGCTAGCCCTTAACGAACACCGAAGAGGGAAGAAACACAAGTCAAAGGATATTGCATTGAGAGCTCAAAACGCCGGACTGTTACCAAAGAAAGCTACCAAGCAAATTTACATTTTGCTCTTTGGTGTAGATGTGCCTGGTAGGAGTCTCCTCTCAAAAAGTTATGAATGATCATAACAATGGGAAAAAACGTATCAGGCAAGAGTAATTGTGCCTCATTGTATTTTTTATAATTATACCAAAAAATATACACTATTACATTTGTACACTTAATTGTAATTTTTTAAATTAATACAATTTTGATTTATGATTTTTGGACTTTAATATGCTGTTAAAAATTAATTATATATAATTAAATAAAATATATATAATTAAATAAATTTATATAATTAAATGAAATTATATAATTAATTTATATAAAATTTAAATTAAACGAAAGAAAAAAGAAAAATGGCTGGTGTCGTGATTATAGATCGCAACTTGGGTAATTTTGCTGAAAAAAATAGTTTTTAATGTCAAATCACGACTCGACATATTAATATTAATATATTAAAAATTATTATATTAATATAATTTTTTTTTACAATAAAAAAATAAATAACTCTCTCTTTCTCTGTCTCTCCCCGCTATCCCCCTGCTAGCCCATTCCGCTACCCCCTGCCACCACCTCCCCCCTCCTACTACACCCCTCCCCCACCTCTTGCCACGCCTCTCATACGTGGAAGCACCTGTTGCTGCCTGCCGCATCTTCCCCCGCCTGTTGGCCCCACTCCATTTCAAAAGATGGATGTAGGAGGAGCAGGTTTGAAAAAGGATCTTAGAGTGTCTAGGGTTGGGCCAGGAGGGTCTCTTAACGCCTTCTTTTTTCTTCTCATCGAAGTTATTTCACAAAAACTTGCCGGGGTAAGGAAGAAGGGGGGAACAAGCACACTTGGAGAGCGCAGTACAACGGAGAGTTGTATGCTGCGTTCGGGAAGGATGAATCGCTCCCGAAAAGGAATCTATTGATTCTCTCCCAATTGGTTGGACCGTAGGTGCGATGATTTACTTCACGGGCGAGGTCTCGGGTTCAAGTCCAGGATGGCCCAGCTGCGCCAGGGAAAAGAATAGAAGAAGCATCTAACTACTTCATGCATGCTCCACTCTTTCTTAAATCAAGTTCAATTTTTTTTATTTTTACTATTATTATGTGGATAATGAGTTGGATGCTGATGATGATTTTTTTATGGTGATGATGATGATTAATTTCTAGAGTTTTTTTGGCAATTCTTTTGAAGCTTTTGAATTTTTTTTGCAATTTTTCTGAATTTGTTTGTAATTTTCTGTATTTAAATATGTTTTTTGTATTGAATTTTTTTTTGAAAATTTTTCTGAAAAATTAAAATATTTTCTCAAAATTAAAAATTTAAAACTGAAAATTGAAACTATTTTCTTAAATGCATTCTGAAGTATGTATTTTGTATTCAATTATTTTCTAAAATTATTTTCAGAAATTTTAAAATTATTTTCTGAAATATTAAAATTTAAGAAATATTTCAGTGCTTCAAAAAGGTTGCTAGGGTGTGGCAATGTGGGTTCTATTTCTCAAAGATACATGAATTTAAAATAAATACCAATTACAATCATTATAACACTCTAAAATTTGATTAAATTCTGTTTTTAATTTTTCAGATTTTTTTTTTCATTTTTTGTTTTATTCGTGATCAAAATCTATTTGAGTGTTTTGTTTTTAAATTTTTTTATGTAAAATATTGGTGGAAATTATTAAAAACTATTTCACTAGATTTTCTATTTTTCTGAAATTTTCTGAAAATATTCATATTTTTTTTGGTAAATATTAGTGAAAGTATATGTTTGTGAAAATATTTTTGGGATAATTACATTTACACCCCTTGGCCTATGGTCTATTTACACAAATCACTCCTATCTTTTAGATAATTACACATATATCCACCAAATGTCAATATCCCTAACACAAACCACCCCTTACTTTTTTTGAAAAATTACAAACACACTTCTTAAAAATGTTAACATCATTATACAAATTACCCCTATTTTTTGGTTGTCAGGGGCATTTTCTGTAATATGCAAAAGATAGGGATGGTTTGTATAAATAGATCATAAGTCAGAAAGTGAAAATATAATTATCCCAATATGTTTTTGTTATTTCATAATAAGTATATATGAACATATTTTGTAAAACATTTGTCAAAATATTTTTAGCCAAAATATTTTCGGAAAATATATGTGAAGATATTTTAAGAAAATATTTTTCTTAATTTTTATGATTTTAGAATGCATTTTGTATTAAAATTTTGTATCAATTTTTTATGAAATTAAATAATTTTTTGTAAATATTTTTTAATGTAATTTGAGTGTAGTTTTTTTGTAATTATTGTGTATTTGAAGTCCATACAAGCCAGCTACTCGATTGCGGGACCGTCACAACTGATCGCCTCGACTAGTGCCTTAACACAGCCTCCGACAAACCACCTTGGACCGTCACAATCGATCGCCTCGACTAGTGCCTTAACACAGCCTCCGACAAACCACCTTGCTCCAAACGCGGATGATATAGACATCGCTGATGAGGAGGATTTAATTAGGTTTTGTTTTTTTCTTTCAATTTTGTAATTGGATAATATTGTATACTAATACAATATTTTTCCCCTCATTATTCATGTTTCATAACGTTTATTACATTACATTATTTCATATTTATTCAATTAATTAAACTCATAAATATAATTAAATTTAATAATTAATTATATAAATTAAATTATTTTATAAAATTTTTGTCATTAAATAAAAATATAGGAACGATTTTAGTAATTATTAAGAAAAATATTACAAATCTCGATATCAAGACAGTTCCAAACATCATTTCTCAAACAATTCTAAATAAGTTTTTCTATATAGGATTGACCAGTTCCTAAATGTATTGCAATTCAAACTAATACATGCACCATATTTTGTTCCAACAAATATTCCTAACATAGTTACAAGAGACGGTTCTAAACAAAAACTAAATTGTGCCTAATACTATTTCAAAAATTGAGCACTATACAATTCCAATGACTGTTTCTAAATGTATCACAAATACAAATAAATAAAGTCTAAAATTCAGCTATGAATACTACAAAAATCGTTTCAAAAATATCCCGCATTAAATAATTATAATTGTTCCAAATTTTATCCAATATGTTCTAATAAAAAAAAAAGAAATTTTTGTATTCAAAATGAACTATTAGGACAAGTTATCATCAATGTGTCACAATACCTGTTCCACTTGAGAACGGTCTTTCACCAATTTATATTATATATGTAATGTGCTATTCATATTATATTTATTGCAAAAATATAAATCAAAATATTATAAGTTATATGACTAGAAATGTCATTGCATTAACAAAACATATCAATTGTATATCTATATCAATATTTGACTAGCATGAATGTACATATATATTCCTTTTATTAAAAAATTTAGATAATAATTTGTTATTTTTTTAATTCTTTTCGCAAAAGAGATTATCTATTAATTTTTATTTGGTGTTAAAGTAATGTGTACTATCTATGGAAGTAGTTTTAAAATATTTAAATACAAAATACGTCAAGAAATAACAACTTATTTGACCCTAGTGATATCATGTCCTTTTGTTTACCAATAAAAAGACATAATTATACCGAACATCTAACATCTTTAACAATGCTTTCACATGTTATAATTAAGCTTTAATATTTTAATATCTTATTTTATCCAAATACTTTATGAGCTTACTTTTAAAATAAGATCCAATATCTTATAAGTTTAAAAAATATATCTTATAAGATGGTTTAAAAAATCTTAGCCAAACACTCTCTAATTGTTCATCTTTTGCATTAAGTAAATTTATAGAAAAATTTCTTATATATTTTTACTTATCTATACTATTTAGTAAGTGTGAGGGTATTAGAGTAATCACCTTTGGTTGTCAAGATGTATATTAACTGAAATACCCCAAGTATACTTGTACATACATTTGTATTTATATATAAAACAATATATTTATATAATAATAATATTAGGTATGTTTTGTTTAATTAATAAATTTCATAAATAAATACAATTAATTAAAATATACTAAAACTAAATAATAAATTAATTAATCAATAATATATAATTTATTAAAATATATTTAGGCTAAAATATTGGTTTTCTCTTAATCATATACCAAAGAAAAGGGTATAGTAGACTTTTGCAATACATAAAATAATGTAAAAGTGTGTAAAAAGTAATCCACTCACATTTTAGGCATGTAATATGCATTCTCCGTTAATTTCTAACGAAAAGAGGGTATACGAGAAATTTTTTGCCGATAAAAATTATACATGGAGATTTCGTTATATTTCATAAAAATATAGGGAGTTGTTATGCAATTTACTCTTATATTAAACCATCACTATAAAAAAAGATAGAATTTAGCACGGTCAGACGAATCGTCCATCTTGAAACGGTTTTGGGAACACTTCAGGAACGGATATTCAAACATGAAGTCATGTGCAATATTTTCTTTTGGTTATAAATTTGGAAAAGTCAAACCGTTCCAAGATGGGTTCCAAAACAACAGGTACTACACCCGTTCCAAAGACCGTGCCAAAATAGTAATGGTAAATAGTTGGAACTCAGTTTAGAACATTATATTAGATTTATGAACTGTCATAATCTAACCATTCCGATATCTGTTGCAATATATGTCTCAGAAAATGACAGTTTGAAAATGTATTCCAAAATGAGCTATAATTTGGAGCGGTTCCTGTACACTCTTAATTAAATATGCAAAAAATCATTCCAAATTATGAGTTTTATTTAAGAAGCAATGTATTTCTAAAACTGTTCCAAAACTTGGTACACATTGGACGGTTCTTTTAAATTATTTCTTGGGTGTTACTGTGTCCATTCGAACTGAAATTCAATGTATATATTTCAATGGTCGTATTGACAGTTCCAAAAACCGTCTCAATTACCATCCCAAAAGTATGAAATAACGGCTACTTTTTTATGGCTAGATATGTGTTCCTATATCCGTTCCAAAGACCGTTCCAAATTTTCTATATAAATGTGTTCCTTTCTTTTAATTTAATCTTACTATCTTCTTTCATTCTTCTTATTTTCTATTTTCTCAATTTCTCTCGAATTTTTTTAATCTTTCACTTAGGGCTGGCAGATGAGTCGAGCCGGCTCGCGAGCTTCACGAGTCCGCTCGATTTTTAGCTCGAGCTCGAGCTCAATTCTCCTGTTCATCAACTCGCCAGCCGGCTCACGAGCTTTATTTATTTTTTTATATATTTTTTTATTTATAAAATTTTTAATATTTAATTTCATATTCAATACTTTGTTATTTTGATACTCAAAATTTGACCATATATTATAATTATTAATCAATATCATATATTTTATTTTGGATAATAATACATTGTAGTACTTTTATTTCTACATTTAATCTTTATACAAAAAACAAAAATTTAGTCAACAACTTAGTAAATTATAATATTTTTTATAATTAAAATTATTATTCAATATGACACATATAAACTTTATGTTATATTTTAATATATATTTGTATTGTGTTATACTTTTTTTAATTGAATGAGATAAAAAAGTTTAATCAACAATTACGATATCTTAAAATCCAGGCATCCAACTCATACGAAATTTAAATATATATAAGACTATGTCCATTAGATCATATCAGGCGGTATGATTTGAAATCACATGGCTTGATTCAACAATACACCGACTTGAATGATTATTATTATGTTTTGAGTATGATATCTGGACATCTGTATATCCAATAAGTCTAAAACTTTACCAAATGTATTTTTCTGTTAGTTTGATCATATCTAACAATTTGATCTGAATTTTGATGGCCCGATTAACCCATATTATTCAGTAATGTAAGATGATAGTTACATCAATGTAATACTAATATTTATAAATATATAAATTTATTGAAGATTGTGAACATATATTGATCTCAACTATAAAATATTTTTATATATTTCAATTGCATTATTTCAAATAATGGATACTTTTCTACAATTTTAAATTGTTCAGTATAATTTTTTTTTGGTATATTTTACTAATTTTATTACTAGTAAACTAATCAGTAGTTTATAATTGTAGTAAAAAATTAAAATTTCATACTATATTTTGGTATATTTATAATATAGTATACATTATGCAATCTATTTTATTACTTATAAATTTATTTAAAAACTTGATAATTCCCATAATTTAATCTAATAATAATAAAAAAAAAAGATCAGCTTGAGCTCGAGCTTGCCAAAAAAGGTCGAGCTCGACTCGTTTACACCCCCCACTCTCACTATCCTACTAATATTTTTGTACTCTTGTTCGTGAATTCTATCTCGAATTTTTGTTGATATTTGCAGTTATTTTGATTAGGCAACAACTTTAACCCTTTATTTGTTAATTGATTATATTTGTTGTAATTTTTTTAATTAATTAAATTTAATGTTATAATCATATATATATGTGTGCCTGCATATATGTGTGTAGGACTAATCATCATGTTAAGACAGTTGAGGAGATGGATGTATGAGAAGAACCTTCGAAATAGGGTAGTCTTACTCCAGAGTTTCAGGATGTTGTTGCTACATTTATAGAATGGGTAAAGTCTCAACATGCATATATAGACGGTGAGAAAATTAAGTGTCCTTGTCAGAAGTACGAAAATGAAGTTTTCAAAACCACGAACAAGGTAAATTTCGACCTATTTATGAAAGGTTTTAGGCCGGAATATTATAATTAGACTTCTCATGGAGAGGAGAGGGCAGATGAGTATTTTGAGGCCGTCACGGCAGCCCCGTGCAGGAGGAGTAAACTCCTATTTTTCATGTTATGTAGGGTACGAGTATGCTTCGAGTGCGGCCCAGAGGATGGTTTTTTATGCTGCTGGTTTGGCTGTCTAATCTTCTAATTATAACCAGAATGGTACGCTTGATGATGGTACGAGGTTATGTCCTACTTATGTAGGGCCTAGTTTATATTACGGTGGGGCCCCTACGATTATGTATCTAGGCTGGTAGATCGGTTTCACGATGTTGTGATGCTGCCAAGCAGCCGTAGTGGTACGGTTGCACCCAATCTCAATTAGGGGCTGTAGCTGAGTTAGTAAATATCAAAGTCGAAGGCCATATTTCTCAGCATATATATAATTGAATATTGCAGTGGGCTGATCATATATCGCCGCGCGACCACACACTGCCCCATGATTACTATAGTATGAAGAAATTGATAAGAGACTTGGGTTTACCTGTTGACAAGATTGATGTGTGTAAGAATGGTTGCATGTTGTACTGGAAGGACGACATTGATGTGGACTACTACGAGTTTTATGGAGAAGCTAGGTACAAGCCGACCAGAGAGCGAAATCCTAATTGCAAGAAGACACCGTATGCCATTCTTAGGTACCTGTCGATTACCCCTGGCATGCAGAGTATGTATGCTTCGAAAGCGACTGCCGAGCAAATGACGTGGCATGCCAACAATCAGATGAAAGAGGGATCCATGTATCATCCATTTGATGCAGAGGCATGAAGGCATTGTGACCGGATATATCCCAATTTTGCAGTAGAGCCCCATAATATTAGACTAGGTTTATGCATAGATGGGTTCGTATCACACGAGCAGTATGGTCATACGTATTCGTGTTGGCCTGTTATACTTACACCGTACCGTACAATCTCCCCCAAGATTGTACATGGGTTTTGAGTATATGTTCTTGACGTTGGTGATCCCCGATCATTCCAATCTGAAGCGTCTAATCGATGTTTACCTGGAGCCATTAATCGAGGATTTGTTGAATTTGTGGCATGTGGGTTTACTGACGCGCGCAAGTGCGAAGAAAGAGAGATTCCCAATGTGCACTGCATTGATGTGGATTGTGAACAACCTACCCGCTTATGGGAGAGTATTTGGATGGGTTCCGTTGGTGTTTTTGGTTTTTCAGTTTGTATGAAAGACACACGTGCATTCTACCTACATAATGGTAGGAAGGCGTGCTACTTTAACTACCACAGACAGTTCCTCACCCGGACCATCCGTACCATGAGAACGAGAAAACATACACAAAGAACCGAGTAGAAAGGATGGTTGCACGACCAAGATTGATGGGAGAATAGATCCGCAAATGGGTTTGTAGCACCCCTTCGGTACAAGGGCTATATCTACCATAAACGTCATACTTACAGTAATCCCTGTGTTTGTATATAAAATTGCACATAATCATCTAATCAATTTGCATATGTAATCCCAACACGTCATAACAGGCATAATCAACCCACAACATCATATATACATATCAAACACCACAAGTAATCCATCACAATTAATCCTCATGCTTACGTTCTCTCTATACAAATAAAATATGATTTGTACTCTAACTGACAAAGAGGAGAAAACTGCATACTGGCTCGATTTGCCTGAGTATAGCGCGTAGACCTAGCCTTCAACAGTCAGACACCTCAAAGTCTACTCCTGAAAGAAAATGTGAGTAGATAAATGAGCCTGCCACTCAGTAAGTAAATAACCAGCCCTGTCTATACATGTATATCAAACACAGCCCAAATAGGATAAGTAGACAACATGCATGGAATATCGTCAATTTAATTCCAACATAATCAGTTGTAGTACACCACGTAGCTATCTCACAATAAGATAATCAACTAAACTTCCTTTTTCCTAGTTCGCTTACCAGAAGGTGATATCGTGTTTTTCCCGTCAACTCAATCTCACCGTTATATAAATTTAAGTGAATCCCCTTGACAGTCGGCTCTTTCAATCTCATCAATCTCATTTCGCACATAGCTCTTTTATATCGCATATAGTTCTTTCATTTCGCACATAGCACTTTTATATCGCATATAGTTCTTTCATTTCGCACATAGCTCTTTTTATATCACATCTTTTTCATATCGCAGCATCGCTCTTTTTATATCATATTTTCGCCTTGTAGACTTTTCAACATATCAAGGGGTATTCACACCACAATTATATTCAATTTTCACCTCCCACATTTCAACATATCACCATTCTTGTAAGCAACTAGTAACGTAAAATAATATATCAACATATTCTCATTCCAGACATCCACAATACATCAAACAACAAACATAATATTTCAACGCATTTCCTCATTCCACATATACAATATCGTCAATCAAATCAAATCATCCATCACTCATATACTTCAGATAAATCAATATCAGCATGAACCACAAATTCATATAACAGTAATCACAAATAAAGGGGACATATATAGATAATACTAATTATTTACTTACCTCAACCTTACAACGCTTTTATCTAACCAATAGGTAGTGGTTCGGTCTTTTCACTTTATCTCCGTATCCTATAATGAGTTATACCACATACAATTAATATATCGAGAATATCGTAATTTCTTTTAAATATAATATTGAATACTATTCGTACAATTTTAAATAATTCTTTAACATTCCATTTCTATCGAAATACAAACCTTTGTTTTTTCTCTTTATTAACATACCATTTATTAAATATAACTTTCAAAATATTTCTATGAATTTTCTATCAATTTCTCGCTCTTATACAATTTAATTAAACAACAATACATAGAATTGCGTATTTGGTTAATAATTTCGATGAAATTGTATAAATTAGCTATAGAAATATTCAAATATAATAAATTTAATAATCTAATTGACCAACGATATCATTTTTATATCCAATTTGATATTTAATTCGATACTATTTTAAATAGCCAAACTCGTAAAACATTCTGATTAAACAGTACATCGCTCAATATAAACAACATTTAATAAATAAACTAGTTAAATAATATAATTATATAAATTAATAGGAATTAAAATTGCATTTTCGTACCTCGATTTCTCTCTTTTTCCGCAGGGAGAATGCAAATTTCACAATTGTTTCATGTGTGTGTAATGTGTATGTATGTACAAAACAAGAGAGAAGAGAGTGAGGCGTGGGGGTGATGGCCCACCAAGCCCACTCTCAACTCTCTCTCTCTCTCTAATTCATATATATATATATGTTATATACATATATATATTATATTACTTACATATATATATTATTTACACACATATATAATATTATTATTATTTTATTTACTTAATTAAACTCTTTCTCAAAATACCCATCACGTTCTTCCTAAATTTTCTTAATTAATATAAGTTATCCCCAAATATTATAATTAACTCCAATTTAATCTGCTCAAATTTTATTATATTCCAATTGTGACATATAATTTATTTACCAATTAACTAAGTTTTATAAAAGTTTACCAAGTAATCTCCTAATTATGTATTATAATCTTTGGCGCGTCATAGGGTTGAAGAGTTTAATCCTACGATTGAAATGCCTTTATCGCTCCTGACCGAGTACGATGCAGAGCATAAATGAACAAAGAAAAATATCTTATAGAAGCTCGACTATTGGTCATCTTCTGCCGCCGATTAACCACCGTAGAAGCGAGGTAAGTCTCTCCTTCCTCCTCCCGACCTCCTCCCATTTCTTTGTGAAACTTGCCCCGCCCCCCTTTCTTTCTGAAACCCGCCCCCTTCCCCCACACAATTTTTTCTTCATTTTTTCGTCCAGTTTCTTACAAATATTTTCCCCCAAATTTGTTTAAAAAATAAACCCCCAATTTTTGTAAAAAAAAAGTCGCCAATTTTTTTAAAGTTTTAACGGTTTTTTTAAGAAATGAATATTCTGAAAATAGTTTTGAATTTTTTTTCCTAATTTTGTGTAATTTTTTGAAAACTTTTCTGTAAATTTGGTTTTTTTTTAAATTTTCTGTAAATTTATTTAAATTTTTGGAAAATTGATGACAGAAAACTTTTGTTAATTTTAAAATTTTTTTCAGTCAATTTATGTATAATTTATGCAATTTATGTGTAATTTATACAATTTAATAAATTTATGAAAGACATGTATAATTTATGCAATTTATACAATTTATGTCTAATTTATGCAATTTATTTGTATTTATGTGATTTATGTGTAATTTATAGAATTTAATAAATTTATGCAATACATGTGTAATTTATGCAATTTATACAATTTATGTGTAATTTTTGCAAAGTATATGTAATTTATGTAATTCAATAAATTTATGCAATGTACGCAATTTAATAATATTTTACATAATAATCACATTAATAAAGAATTTTTGACCAATTTATGCAATATTAACAATAACTTTACATAATAAATGTAAATAATCACAAAAGTTGGAATTATATTCACATTAATAATTTTTTTACGTAATAATCAAAATTGGAGCGATGCTACAAGCAGAGAGAGGACAACAGCTGGAGCGGGCCGAGGGCGGCGAAGGTGGTGGTAAGCAGCTAAATTGTTAATATTATTTTTTTAATAATTAAATAAAAATTTAATAACAGTACTAACAATTTTGTTTGTTTTGCAAGAGACGTTCCAGAAGATGTTGGAGGATCGTCAGCCTCAGCCCACGATCGTGGACCTCGATGCTCCAGCCGAATCCGAGGCTTGGGTGGCGATGATGGAGCAACAGATGCGGCAAGCTACAGTCGGGAGCAAGAAAAATGGCCGAGTATTCGATCTTGATTTTGAGACCCATGCCTCCAGTCGCACATTCACACCACCACCACCACCACCGCCGCCACCACCATCGCCATACTCAGCCATGGAGGACGCATCGGCAGCCTCGAGACTCTTGGGGTTATCTTTCATCTTTGTCGGCCATTGACTGATTATACCTTGTTGTTCCACCACAATTAATATCTCCCCGCTAGATGCATTCAATGGGGTGTAGTGTGTGTACCCCGTTGGAGGTAAATGTTTCCTCCTTTCTCGATTCTTTTTCCTCTTCTTGACCTTTCCTCTTGATGCCAACGGAAGTGTCTGAAATATTGAACTCCTCAATTCTAATTTATTTTTGTAATCGCATGAGCAAGTCTTCTAGAGAGCTTGGGGGCTTTCCGGCTATAGTATTTTTTAATCTTCCTGGTAGCAAATTTTGTTGAATTATGTTGGCCAACAACTCGTGATTGACATGCGGCACCTCGTGCACTGCCTCCACAAACCTTTGAACGTAATCTCTTAATGGCTCATTTTCTCTCTGGCGAATGGTCAACAAATATGTGGCCGTTTTTGGGACTTTCTTGTTCATGGAGAAGTGACGCAAAAAAAGTTGAATCAACTTATCAAGACATAGATAGTTCCAACCGACAGTTGGTTGAACCATGCTAAAGAATGTTTGGAGATCGTAGTGCGGAAGACCTTGCAATAGGCGGCGTCACTCTAGTCGTACCAATCGATTTTAACATAAAATTTGTCCAAGTGTTCTTGTGGGTTCCCTATTCCATCATATTCTGGCAGATTCGATACTTTGACGCCCACTGGAAGTGCTTCGGCTAAAATTGCAAGGAAGAAAGGACTTCGTCGAGGAGGGGGATGACCCATGGCAAATAAAGATCCTCGGCTCCCTTAGGCAGTGGGGGAGCTGATGATTTTCAATTGCTGGGGCTTTTATCTTGGGTCCGTGCAACCTCAGGTCGAGAGATTTTGCCCCTCCTCCTCGAGAGCCGAGGATAATTCTCGACTTCTGCGAGGGGAAGGAGGGGGCGGATTCGCAGGTTGTTGTACTACATATTAGGCCACGGCTTGTGCCGCTGCTCGAGTAGATGCGTCGCGAATCAGAGCTAGCAAAGCTTCTTGTGTCAGTTGGATCATCGGGTCTTAGGGTGGAGTTTTTAGGGGTAGTGCTCCCCCAGGAGACGCGGGCAGAGATTGTCGAAGTGGCGGGGGGATCTCCTCATTGAGGGGTACTTTCTCATGAGTTAGGGGGGTTACATCCTAGAGTGGCGACTGTTCTCGAGGCGGGTCTTGTTCCGCCCCGTTCACTTGAGCTTCGCAGATCATGTCCAAATCGTGGACGTCATGAGCTCGAGGCCTGGTTTGCATACTCAGTGTCGAGGCATATTTTTTCAAAAACGACGCCAATGATGTGGTTGCGAATTTTATGAAAGGATGAAAATATGAATTTTACTCGCGACATTATAACTCACCAAGTGAAAATATGATTTTCAAGGGGTTTCTTGGTAGGTGTGGTCATAATAAATGAATAGTCCTCCCTCTAAAAAATTATATTTTTGGTACTTATAGTAGAGTCAGAATTTATGTAATATGATAGGGTGTATGTATTTATTGTATGAGTCATATATATAAATTACTTTTTTATCCTTATTATTGCATGTGTATTAACAATATACACAGTAGCGTAGTTAAATCTAAGTGAAAATTTATTTAAATTAAAAACCAACAAACGTTATTTCGTATTGTGTGAGAAATTTTAACTACACAAGTATAATAAACTTGTATGTAATTGGTCCATTTAGCCAAGTGATTAATTATGAATTGTACTCTTCTACTGATGCAATCTGTACTTGGGGATGGCCACGAGATGCTTAGCCCTGGCAGTGATCAGGCCAAAGTTCTCAGACATATCCAGCTCATCAGGCTGCATTCCTTCAGGAAGCTCCCAATCAAAGCAATGAACCAATTGTGCCACCATTAACTGGACAATTGTTAGCCCCAATTGCAATCCAGGGCACCCTCTCCTTCCAGTCCCGAAAGGTATAAGCTGGGAATCCCGTCCCCGAACGTCCACGTTGCTGCCAAGAAACCTCTCAGGGAAAAACGTCTCAGGGTCCGTCCAGGCATCGGGATCTCTCCCGATGGCCCAGACGTTCACTAGGACCTGTGATTTCTTCTGTATGTGGAACCCGTCGACTTCACAATCTTCCATGCCTTCGCGGATCAACAGTGGGCTGACGGGGTGGAGCCTCATTGATTCCCTGACCACGTAATCTAGGTATTTGAGGCTGGAAAGATGTGATTCGTTCACGGTCTGGTCCAAGCCGACAACTTCTTCTAGTTCTTTTTGAAGCTTCTTTGTTACTACTGGATGCCTGATGACTTCTGACAATGCCCATTCCACTGCTGCTGTTGAAGTATCTATTCCTGCTAGCAGCATATCCTGCACAAAAAGAGAACGCCACTCCCTGTCTAGAATTATAAATAGTACTGATAAATCACCTTGTCTACTGCAGCTAAAAGTCATTTGTAAGGGAGAATATCTTTTTTTTCCAAATCTTATCACGTTGAAATTTTATTTTTATGAATGTCAAACTCAAGTACTCAAACACTTTATTTACCTAGTTCCATTTTCATGAGATAAAATAGTTTAAATTGTTAACAAAACAAACATTTAGCTCTTATATATTATATAATACGGATAATTGCGTTTACATCCCCTGATCTATGATTTATTTATAGAATCATCTCTACTTTTTGCATAATTACAGAACTACCCTTAATTGTCAAAAATTAAGGGTAGTTTGTGTAATTACATTTATATCTTTTAGAGGTGTATGTGTAATTTTCTGAAAAGCATGGATGATTTGTTTAAACCATATCTAAATTTCTTATGGCTATATATGTAATTATAAAAAATAAGATAATTTATATAAATAAACCATGAATTAGAAGATATAAATATAATTATCACTGTATAGTTAGATTACCAATAACACAGCTTTGACATGACGGCGATCAAAGTCGAATCCAGCCTCTCCGGACTCCATAATACCCATCATGGTGTCCACAAAGTCTTGAGAGCTCTGCTGCTTTTCTTTCTTGTTCTGAACATGATCATCAATGATCCTCTCAAGAAACCTGTCAAAAATCTTGCTAAGTTTCTTCAATCGTCGGGCCGAGCCCTGAAGATCAAGCCCCCGAAGATAGGGAAAATAGTCTCCAAGATTAAAAGCCGCGGCCTCCTCCACCGTCTCCTTCATCACTTCCTTTAACCCTTCGTCATTCAAATCTTTGTCAGCGTATTTCCTCCCGAACACCATCAGACACGTCATATCAGCACTGACTGACGCAATTCTGACGCTCATATCGACAGTTTCACCAATTTCAGCAGCGCTTTTGAGTGAGCCCACCAAAATGTCAATCTCAGCCTTCCTCATCGGTTGAAACTGGCTGATCTTGAGATTGCTCAGCAGCTCCAAGGTGGCAAGTTTTCGCATGTTGCGCCAATACGGCCCGTACCTTCCGAAGACTATGTTTCTTTGCTCATAACTTAGGTAATTGGAGGCCTCGTGATGAGGCTTGTTGGCGAAAGTGAGATCGTGCTTCTTCAAGAAGAGCTCAGCTGCGGCCGGTGATGAGACGATGATCGTGGGCACGGTGCCGAAGCGCATGTACATGATCGGGCCGTACTTTCGTGCCAAACGGTGCAAATCTTGGTAGGGATTCTTCCCCAAGAGGTGGAAATGGCCTAGAATTGGGAGGCCTGTCGGGCCTGGAGGCAGTTTTTTCTTCTTTCCCAGGTTTACAAACTGTTGAAGGAAATAAAAGAACACAATCGCTGCTACGGCTGTTGTCCAAATGCAGACCATTTTCAGATTATAGTATGCCTTTCTCTACCTTTCTTCCCTCCTTTACCAATATAGATGGAGAAGAAGAACAAATACAGGGTTGTAATAAGGGGTTTATCAGCCTTTATAAAGAGAAAAATATCTATGTACTTTGTCCGAAAAGGAGGAACGAGAGAATGGCAGAAAAGGACAAAATAGTAAGAAAAAGAAGCTGAGTTCATAGTAAATGACGTGAAGCGAAAAATTTGACTTCCGTCTTCAGCTTGTGGTTGGGATATGAATTCATCATTAATTATGATTTATCGAATTACTTTTAGGGACCCTTTAATTATAGTATTTGAAATTTTAGTTTAAAAATAATAAGAATGTAAATATAATTATCTCAAAAAAAAAATGTAATTCTTTTAAACGTAAAGTCTCTAGACCTAATATAAATTAATTAAAATTGATTTTTGGCGTTCAAGAAAAAAAAAATTATTCATTCATACTGGATCACATAAATCATATAAAGCGTGAAATTTTGTGAAATAAGATACATAATTTTTACGTGCATAAAGTATGTATTTCAATATGATAATTTTACGTGATTAATTTAAAAAGCCACTCACACTAGGAAAAATAAATTATTGCCTATAATATTAATGTTTATGATTCAAAATCGTGGTAAATAAAAACTAGCTTTTTATCGTAGCTAATAGCCATGACAAATATTTTAGCCAACCTCACAAAAACTACAGCCAATAACCATTACATGATTGTGATCAATGACTATTTGGTCAACGACTACTTGATTCCTATATGTTGAGTTTGAGCTCAATCTGATTTTTTAATTTTTTTTGTTTTATTATTATTATTATTATTATTATTATTATTATTATATTAAATTATAGGAATCACCAATTTTTGACATATATTTATAAGTAATAATAGACTGTATAGTGCATACTATATTGTTATTATTATTAGATTAAATAATGAGAATCATCAATTTTTTACATAAACTTATAAGTAATAAAATAGATTGTAAAATGTATACTATATTATAAATATACCAAAATATAGTATGAAATTCTAATTTCTTGTTATAAATATAAACTATTGATTAGTTTAGTAGTAATATAATTAGTAAAATGTACAAAAAAAAAATCATTCTAAATAGTTTAAAGTTATAGAAAAGTATCAATTATCTGAAATAATGCAATTGAAATAAATAAAAATATTTTATAGTTGAGATTAATATATATTCACAATCTGCAATAAATTTATATATTTATAAATGTTAGTATTACATTGATGTAACTATCATCTTACATTGTTGAACAACATGGGTTAGTCAGACTATCAAAATTCAAATCAGACCGTTAGATATGATCATACTTATAGAAAAAACACTTGGTAAAGTTTTAGACTTATTGGATATACGGATGTCAAGATATCATACTCCAAACAAGAATAATCATTCAAATCGACATATCGTAGAATAGACCATGTGATTTAAATCAAACCGTCAGATATGATCTCATGGACACGGTCTTATATATATTTAAATTTGGTGTTGATCGGGTTCCCAAATTTTAAGATATCATAATTATTGATTAAATTTTTTTATCTCATTATATATATAATAAAATAATAATTAAAATTGTTCAACCATCACTATTATTATCATTATCATTATTTTTAGATTAATTCATAGGAATCACTAAATTTTGACATAATTTATAAATAATAAAATAGATTTCATAATGCATAGTATGTATCCTGATATAAATATAAAACTCAAAAATAGATAAAAAATCATAAATGAATTACTTATCAATTTAAAAAAAAAAGTATAACGTAATACAAATATATATTAAAATATAACATAAAATTTATATATGTCATATTGAATAATAATTTTAATTACAAAAAATATTATAATTTACTAAGTTGTTGATTAAGTTATTTTTGTATAAAAATTAAATGTATAAATAAAAGTACCATAATCTATTATTATCCAAAATAAAATGTAAGATATTGATTAATAATTATAATATATGGTCAATTTTGATTATAAAATTGATCAAATATTAAATATATAAAAAAATTCAAAATAAAAATATATATAAAAAAATATTAAAAAAAATACGAAAAGCTCGCGAGCTGGTGAACAGACACAATCTCGCTCGAGCTGGTTGGACTCATCTGCCATCCCTAGCACATCCTATGTATATAATTTTTAAAAATGAATCAAGGTTAATTTTTTATATAAATTGTATTATCAGTTTATTAACCATGACAATTAGGCATAACCAAATATTCTATTTCTTGTAGTGTCATCAACTGCTTATATTAGGATATCCTGATATGATTATGTGGCGGATGTCTCTCCTCACTCACCACAAAAAGAAATGAATTTTTCCTACACTATAAATGACTATAACTTAAAATTTGTGGTAAATTAATATTATTAATCACGACGAAACCAAATTAATGTAAAAATTTAAATTTTTTAGATGGTTAATCGATTTTTACGATGATTTTTAGCTATGACTAATATTTTGTCCTCACTTGCACAAAAAATGGATAATAGCCGTTGTGGGGCCATATTAATTTGTATTTACTATTATTTTTTTCTTTTGATTATTGATACTCCCTCAAACATTTTTCGTTAAAGCCCAAAGATAAGGAGGTGGGTCCCAAGCGAACAGCCTAGCAGGTCAAGCTTTGTTGGGCTAAGGGTAAGGTATAAAGGCCATAAACTGCTTCTTTTTCCTAATCCGATAGACCCAAAAAATAAACCCAATCTAGCAAGTTGAGTCATCATATAGCAGGGAGGCCACATCATACAGATGGCCGACGCCTTAAGACACGTCATAGTAAAATATCTTCCATTAACGCCAAGAGAGCTAGTTGGAATTGACTATTTAGTCAGCAAGTAAAATGCATCCCTAAATACATAGGTAGATTGAGCAAGACTGGGTGAAATCGTCATATCTTCATTTAGATAAGTGCAAATCCTAATATTCTTTTTTTTGTTATGTAACTAACACGTGCAACTATCCATTGGTGCCGAATTTGCCCTAGCTAATTTCTAGTCTTTCTCTACGCCAGCCTATAAATAGAAACATTTTGTGCGTCATCTAGTAATCAAGTATCCCTTACTCACACTCAATTCCCTCTCATTTTTTAGCTACTTTTAGCTCTCTTTTTGCATTCCACACAAATTTCTTCAGTTAATAAGCATACTCCCTTATTATTCTCACATTCTCTCAAGTTTTTTCTTTATTTACCTCAGTAAATAATTACTGACTTAAGCATTCGTATGTGAACCTCTATTTTGCAGGTTAGTCTCCCGTTAATTTCAGAATTTTGATGAAGATCCATCGAACCCTGTGCTTTGGTTGAAATCCATTACACGTCAACTATATATCATAACTAGCTCCAACAATAATAAGAAATTGGGTCCCATTTTAATTCAATCATTGTATGTCAGTTCTTTATTTTTTTTTTCCTTTGAATGAATTATAATTTGATATTATCTGTATAATAAAACATAATTATTGAAAAATAATTCATTTAATCACCACGTATAAAAATACATATATTGTGATGCCCCAAAAATTGTAATACATAATTTTGAAATTAATTGATAAACCTTTTATGAAACTTAGTTAATTAGTAAATTGAATTAACTTGAATTAACTAAATTGGAGTTCATTATAATATTGGAGTTCATTATAATATTTAGAAGCAAATTATATTAATTAGAAAATTAAGTAGAACGTGATGGTAATTATTGAAAAGGTTAAATAAAATAAATATATTTATATATATATACACACAAAAATATAACAAAAAAGAGGGGTGGGCCACCCACCGCCTCAATCTTGTTTTTTTTCTTTTCGGACAAAATGTATAAAATACCCCTATGTTTTAAAAAGCCTACAAAAAAATCCTCCAATTATGAGAATAGGCTAAAAGTTCTCATGTGTTTTGTAAAATTCAGCTCAATTGCCCCTCTCCGTTAAATCCAACTAACGATATTATTTTTTTAGAAAATAACCGTTATACCCTTACTTAATATATATTATTTCTTATTTTAATTACCGTTGGATCTTTTTTGATCAAATATTGATCGTTAGTTCTAATCAATTAATCTCAACCGTTAGATTTTAAAAAATAAAAGGTCTAGATTCAACAAATTTTTTAACTTCTATTATATATAAATAATTTAAAATTATTATATATTAAAAAAAAACAAACAGACAAAGTTCCACATCAACAAAATTCCTTGTGTTTAGAGAAATATGAACTCTCCTATCTGTTCTCTCTCACAAACTACTAGACCTAAAAATACACACACTTCACACGGAATTCATGTTGATGATGCGGCCGACGAGAATGAAGATGATATGGTGGCGGGGATAGATGGCGGTGAATTGGGGAATGTTGTTGACGAACATGGAGGGCAGGCGAATAACAATGCAGCAGCGACCGATGACAGTTTGGATGGGGAAGATGCGCCGACGATTAATCTATCCCCCATGGAGTTTCAGTTTGCAGATTTTATTGTTTTGGCTAATAGAGTAATCGACAAAGGGGATGACGAATCTGTTCGCGCACTGAACGATCTCCACTAGCGTTGGACAAAGAAATATGGAGAAGGCGAGAGAAATTCGGAGGAGCTGTTGTTTCGCCGTTTGGTGCGCTTGATGGTTGAATAGGCGGCAGAGCATCCTCCTTGCTTGACGCCGTCGCTGCAGATCTCTGAAAATAGGGTTGCTGTAGATTTGAATCTTAGGGTTTCTATGGCGCCGCTAGCGGCGCGAGATGAAGCTGCCATGGTTGCCCAGACTCCCACAGCTTTGAATCGTCCATTGATGACGGAAAATCAGCAACCTTCATCGCAGGTTACATCTGCTCACCCGTCGATGATGCTGTAGGAACTGCCTACTGCCGACGTTGTTTTTGTTGATGCTGCGCAAGTGCACGTGACTGCAGATGCCACATCACAATTACCGACATCTTCGCCCACCAGAATTTATCGAATGTGCCACTACAGCCTTGTTCGAACTTCATGAATTATCACGATAAAATTGCCAATATTTTCCATAATTCGTCTCAAAAAATATTGACTTATGTGCCACCTATGATGTAAAATGATGAAATTATTGTACGACCCACGTTGGATATGGTTCGAGATGGTTCATGTCGCTGGAATGGGACAGCAGTGGGCTATTTTTTGGGCAAAAGACCGTATTTTCATCACGTAAAGGACTACGTCAAATCTATTTGGCCATTGTTAGCAGAAGTCACGGCCACGACAAATGAATTTTTCTTCTTCCGATTCAAAATTATAGTGGCAATGAAAGAAGTTATAGAGGGCGGACCATGGTTGTTCCAAGGACAACCAATCGTGTTGCAGAAATGGGGCATGGTCCTACGTAAGCTGAAACATACCCAAGTCCCAGTTTGGGTTAAACTTCGACACTTCCCAGTTGAATTATGAACTAATGATGGCTTGAGTACGGTGGAAGTGGCATTGGACGACCTCTTTATCTGGATGCGATCACACACGCATGCACGAGACTGGATTTCGCTCGTGTATGTGTCATGCTTGACATCAATGCCAAACTCCCGAAGCATTTGGTTATTATGTTGCCAACAGAGGAAGGTGGAGAAATTGCATGCAAGGTTGACGTAGAGTACGAGTGGCTGCCCCCTAAATGCACCACTTGCATGAGCCTCGGACATGCCACGAAGGATTGCCCTTCCATGAAAGTACCGAAACCGCCATGAGCCTCGGACATGCCACGAAGGATTGCCCTTCCATGAAAGTACCGAAACCGCCAGTCAATGTTTATGTGCAGAAGACACGAGTGCATCCGCCCATAGCTGAATCGGGTAAGGCTATGGAAGAAGACAAGAATAACTCATGTGGAGATATTAATCAGCAGCCTATCGTATTTGAGACTCCGAGTACCCCTGTCGCACGAGTCAACAAAGAAAGGTACAAGGGTAAGGAGTTAGTTATCTTTAACACTTTCGATGCACTTAACTCCCTTGATGATACAGATGATACCATTCGGGGTCCTAACATAAGCAGCCCCGCCACGGGTGATCCATGTTAAATGCTGCTATGTGGAACGTGTGTGGCCTGAACAAAAGGGACCATCAGCTGGCACTAAAAGACGTAGTAGCTGAGTTCAGATTACAATTTCTTGGCTTTCTTGAAACGCGTGTACGAATTACTAATATTGCTCGTATACAATCTTTCTTACAGCCTCAATGGAAGTGGCTTGTTGATCCTGTGTCGGTTGGGAATCGTATATGGATTGGATGGGATGACACTATTCTTGATGTTAATGTGATTGAGTTAGTCGATCAATTTGGACACTGTCGTGTAACTATTAGAGCACTGCATATGAATGTGATTATTACTGTTGTGTACGGTGCCACTGAAATTGCTGAGCGGCGTGAGTTGTGGCGATCATTGGGGATGCTTGCGGGTTAATGTGTGGATGACCCGTGGATAGTAGGAGGAGATTTTAATGTTGTTCATGACCTCAGTGAGGTGTGTGGTAATTTTGGTGATATTAGATTGTCGATGGATGAATTTAATGCATGCATACAGGACACGGGATTGCTACAAATGCCCATGCAGGGTGAATGGTACACGTGGCATAACCGAAGTTCGAATTCGCGAAGTTTATGGAAGCGTTTGGATCGTATGCTCATAAATGACATATGGCTTGAGCGTTTCCCTAACTCATACTATTCAAGCCTCACCCCACGCACCTCGGATCATTCACCACTGGTGCGTTGTGGGGATCGACAACAACAACTGGGAGGTATGTTCAGATTTGATAATTACCTTACTCTTTCACCATATTTTATTCCCAGTGTGCAAAATGTATGAAAACACGACATTATTGGAGTGCCTATGTACGCGATTACGTGGAAACTAAAAGCTTTAAAGCTAGTATTCCAACAGCAAAGGTGCAATAAAAGAGATCTTTCGGAGAATGTACGACTGGCTAAAGGATTCCTTGAGGAAGCACATATTTTGGTTAGCTCGGATAGACAAAACGACCTCTTTCTACTCTTGGAACACTGTTGTCGTTTGGTATATACCAAGGTGGTAAAAATGGAATAAATCATGTTACAGCAGCGAGCAAAGGTGCAATGGATGAAGTATGGGGATCAATGCTCACGAGTCTTCTTTTGCAAGATAGCTTAGCGACGTGCCACTCGAAGAATCTTACAAATAAATGATGAACACGGCACCACCTACTCAGAGCCAGGAGCGGTTATTCATGAGTTTGTCTCCTTCTATCAGGCTCTGTTAGGCAGAGAAAGACGGAGGCAGGTGATAGATATCCGGTATCTGAGGCCATGGGCTAGACATGTCCTCAATGAGGATGAAGGGCTTCAGCTCCTTACACCCGTCACTGTAGTTGATGTCAAACAGGCAATGTTTGACATTGTTGAAGATAAAGTACCTGGATCGGATGGGTTCTCATCGGGGTTTTATAAAGCTGCCTAGCCAATCGTGGGTCTGGAGGTTACGAAAGCAATCTTCGAGTTCTTTACCACGGGAAAACTGCTGAAGCAAATCAACACCACACTTCTGGCACTTATCCCTAAGGTACATGCCCATATGGTCACAGATTTTCGCCCTATTTCGTGTTGTAATGTTTTATATAAGATTATTGCCGAACTTATTGTGCAAAAGTTGAGTAGGGTGTTGGATAAGTTGATAAGCCCTTGTCGCGCTGCCTTTATTCCTGGTCGTAGTATTGGAGATAATATACTGTTAGCACAAGAACTATTTACAGGCTACAATCAGGCGCGCCTACCTCGTAGATGTGCACTGAAAGTGGATATTCAAAAAGCTTATGACACGGTAGAATGGGATTTTCTACTTGCAATGTTACACATGTTTGGATTCCCGACTACGTTCATTTGGTGGATAGAGGAGTGTGTCACGACACCCTCGTTTTCCATCGGGCTGAATGGAAAACCTCATGGTTTCTTTACTGGGTCGAGAGGGCTACGGCAGGGGGATCCTTTATCACCATATCTGCTCGTTCTCGTAATGGAGGATCTGCTTTTGATTCTTCTGCAGATGATTGATCAGGACATGCATTTTTCTTTTCATTGGAAATGTGAGCCTTCTCGATTATTTCAGCTTGGATTTGCAGATGATCTGTTGCTGTTCTGCAAAGCTGATATGGACTCTATAGGGGTTTTTAAGCAGGGGTTGGACCTATTCGCCTCTTGGTCAGTTCTCCGACTTAATGTGCATAAGAGTCATCTTATCATCTCTTGATCTGCACAAGAGATACGGGAGCAGCTGTTAGACATGCTCGGTTTCCAGGAAGGGCATCTTTCGATGAGGTACTTGGGACTTGCTCTACTTTCCTTTAGATTATCGTTAATAGACTGCCAGCCTTTATTATTGAAAATTGATCGACGCATTAAAGGTTGGGAAGGAATGAGATTATCGTATGCTGGGAGGGTACAGATTATTAAATCTGTCCTTATGGCGTTATGTATATATTGGGCTTCTGCATTAATCCTACCTAAAGGTGTTATAAGGGAGATTGAGAAGCGTTTGAGAGCTTTTTTGTTGAAGGGCATAGGAACCAGTGGATATGCCAAAGTAACATGGAGGGATGTTTGTAGGCCGACGTCGGAGGGAGGTCAGGGCCTACGGGACATCGCTACTTTAAACCGTGCCTTGATGAGCAAGAAGCTGTGTGATGTTATTCAATGTGATAGAACATCAATCTAGGTAGAATGGTTATATAACGGGCAGCTACGTGATAAATCTGTATGGACGGTCACTGACAATGGTGGTTCGTGAGGCTGGAGGAAACTCCTTCGTCTACGCCCCTTGCTTCGATCTATGGTAGACTATCAGATCGGTGATGGGAATTCATTTTATCTGTTGCATGATCCATGGCATCACCTTGGTTCCCTTATTGAGAGATTCCCACAGGGTCCACGTATGCTTGGGCTTCGGACGACGGACAAGCTCAGCAGTGTTATTATAGAGGGGCAATAGCATTGGCCTCTCGTTATGGACATTGAGTGCTTGGAGATTTTGCATGCATTGTCAATAATTTATGGCGAGACAGATCGCATTATTTGGCGATTTGAGACAGGACGACCTACAGTTGCATCTCTTTACAGGCTATTGGACCCACCAGGATCCAAGGTAGGTTGGTCTTTACTACTCTCGGGTTCTTTGAAGATCCCCAGGCATAATTTCATCTTATGGCTTGCGATTTTGGGAAAACTTTCCACAGCTGATAAATGATGGCTATCATACCTAGGCGCCTGTATATTATGTGATGAGGACGCAATGGAGACACATACTCATCTATTCTTTCGATGCCGTTATGCCAGAAGCTGCCTGACAGCGATTCAGCGGATTGTTCGATTTGGATGGCCTAATAGAGAGTGGTCACGAGACGTTGAGTGGGCTGCAAGAAAATGGAGAGGAAAACATATGATTAACTTGGCTTATCGTGCACTCCTGGCTGCTTGCATTTACCACATTTGGAGGGAACGAAATTTGAGACGCTTTGAGCATACGGAGCGACCATCGAATATAATAGCCACCATTATAGTGGAAGATATTAGACAGAAGATTATTAGTGTTAATTTATCTCGTTCTATTAGTTCATGTGCGTTATATAAATTATGGCGTATCCCTTGGCTTGTCGAGGGAGAAACCACCAGTTGAGCACTGTTGTACTATACGATCTTGTTTTATTAATGAAACTTATATTTACCCAAAAAAAAACTTACTATCCTACCTTTTACCAAATTGTATGGGGTCAGTCCAGTTAGAATCATCTTGAAGAGATGAGACTAATGGTAGTGGTCTGAGACCAAGATTTGATCAGACGGAGACGATTCAACGACAAACATGTTCGGTAGTTGTGGCTTGAGCGTACTGTCTCTGATTCACGAAAACTAAAATTGAATGTATGTAAATGTTCGTCTTTAAGAGAGGATTCGAATGGTACCATTGGCCGTCGAAAATTCGTCCAGACTGAGCCGGAAACATAGAAACAAGTTTCCGGCAAAAAAGGGGCGAAATTGTTTAGTTTTTCTTTTTTTTAATTAATTTTAATTATATTAATTAAAATATATTTAGTTAATTAAGAATATTTTATTTTAAATAATTATAATAATTAAATATTTTGGGTAATTATTGTAATTAAATATATAATTAATTTAATTAAAAATAATTTTAGATTTAATAATTAACAATTATAAAATTATTTGAATTTAAATATAATTTAATTTGATATTTAATATTAAATAAATTAAATATAATTTAATATTTTAATTCCAAGTATAAAAATAATAGAAAAACAAAACAAAAATAAAAAAAAAGAAAGTTTTAGTAAAAAACACCTAAAAAAAATAAAAAAATAGTTAAAAAATACCCCCACATGCAAAAACAACACGTGTAATGCACCTTCGGTTAATTACTAACGGAAGGAGTATTTGTTGTTGAGTTTTACAAAACACAGGGGAGCTTTTAGCATATTCTCATAATAGGATAGTTTTTTTTTACAAAGTTTTTAAAACACAGGGGGGTTTTATGGATTTTGTCCTTTCTTTTCTTCAACATACTTACATCCACACACATTTACACCACACAAACACACATTTACACATACACAATTCCGTAAAATTTTAGGACGTGACAACAAAGTAAAGGGTTTAGCAGTCCCTTGTGTTAATTGAAGCATTTTTTGAATTTGAGGTAAGTATAACTAATTGAGTATATATATATATATATATATGTGTGTGTGTGTGTGTATGTTTGTAGTATTGTATATATTATATGCATATTGGTTTGTTAGATGTGATCATAAACTTGAATTTATATTTATATACGTCGATTTTGTATATTAGTTATTTATATATTTAGTTGTGGACTATTTGTTGTATTACCTTAATACCGATGGAATTGTTACTATATGTTATATGTTATTATAATATATGGACGTGAGAGTGGTATCATTATGTGATCGCATAATTGATTATTTCATGAAATCGAATTGAGAAGTTATTATTAAGAAAGTAATTATTATAGAGAATAGAATGATGAAGTTAGTGGTAGTGCTGTTTTGAATTGAAATGAAAGATTGTACTTACCTAGTTAGGAACATAGTCAATGGTTTACGATAATGTAATTGATGATGATGTGGTTGATGATGTAATATTAAAAATAAATGAATTAAGTTAGATACCATGGCGCATAGTGTACCGGGGTATTTCGATTACCGGGGAGTATCCTGTACTGTTAGCTACACACTGGGGTGGTGTGGGGATGCCATGTTTGTTGCAATGTCCTGTGCTGATATTGCTATTAACTAAAATGGAGAGTGTGGGGATATCACATCCAACGAGTATCATGTGCTGTATATGATATGTGATAGAATAAGTGACCAAAACGTCAGTTGAATTGGCCTTTATGTAATATGTTCTGACAATTTCGGTGTAATTATAATGTTGTTTTGAATAAAGTAAATATTTATTATTTGAAAATTGTATTTGTTGTGCTCACTAATTATGTTTATATGCTTAACATCACAACAAAGCCCACAAAAAAAATTGTACAACCTATGTAGTTGGGCTGCGCATTGGATGGTGGCCATGAAATCAACTTCTGATGGTTAGATTTGAAATGTTCCAAGTCAAGGACCTCGAGAATGGACATCAAGAATCCTATTGACACTTGGACTAAAATTGCATTCATTAGATGAGTGCCATGTTTCATCGGGGACAGATGTTGGATGTCTATGCAATTTTAATGGGTGGTTAACAAGGTTGTCAAACTGACTGAACTCACTCACGGAAAGTCATCATACAGAAGCCTTGGAGGCTTGATCGGTATGACTAAATCTTCCTGGCTCCAATAGTACGGGATTAGTCATTGGACTTGAGGAACCATGACAGTTGCACGTCGTAGTTTTTCTAAAGAAACAAAAAGATAAAGTTTCATATAATGTTTATTATTATGTTTTTGACAAACACTAAACGCCCGGGAATTTCAAAGAGAACACCCCTTTGAACCGGTTTTAAATTTTTATTTCACACTTCCATCGCATTCTCGGGCCATATCGATTCTTTCAATATAACATTGACTAAGATGATGATGGCCGGCAAAATTATTAACTGATGTACTCCAATTAGAGTAAGTAGAGTCTTTAGTTAATAAACGATAACGTCAAATATTATGTCGTGGATTGATTTACAGTCGTGGGTATACATTATTCCTTACATCTGTTGTTGCTACATGACGAATATTTGTTAGTTGATGTGATTGCACTGTATGTGACTTGCTGCTATGCGAATATATATAGACTGATTACTAAGTAGGCATCTCATTCATTTCCACGTACTTTTCAGGAGATAGGTCACACTAACTAGCCACATTAGACTTTGAGCCGTGCCGTTGTTCTTATTAGGTGGGTCAGCAGTGACACCTGAAGTCAAGATCTTTGGCTGTTTAGTTCTTAAATATTCTAATCTTTTGTCAAATTTGTGTTTAAAATTTTGGTACTATTTTTCCATTGAGTTTATGTATATAAGGACATCTGGTGAGGGTAAAAATAAATTTTTGCCGATATCTATTATCTTTTATGATATTTATATATTATATCAATGAAATAGAAATTATTTTACGGGTTGAAAAGAAATTACTTATAGAATGAGTTGTATTTAAGAAAATGATGAAATAGTGATAGTTAAATGTAGTGACTAGGGGGTGCTACATATATATAATCAATATTTATTTTGATAATTTTATGTAGCAGCACATATTATGTAGCATTTATCAATATTATCTAACAAGTTTTTTTTAAATAAATAACAAAAGATATTAATGTTTATACAAAAAACAATTAATCAATATTATATTTATATCTTTTTTTTAAATATATAAAAACATGTATATTCAATATCTATTTTCATAGATATGGAATAAAATAAAGAAAAAATAAATAAAATTTATTTATAAGACTTTAATATCGAGACTATAAATATATTTTTATATGTTTTGAATTTATATCTATAAATCAATTTAATCTAAATTAAATATAAAAAAGTGATAAATATACAAATTTATATATATGTACTAGGTGAGTGTGCATTGAATTGGAAGATTGAATGAGTCAAAATGCGGCCTACAAATGTTTATGTTTACACGTGTGATGTAATATTTTAGCATTTATAGCGCTGGTTTGGTTTGTATAATAGAATTCGGCGTGATAGGATTAGATATAATGAAAAATTAAATGATTATTAATTCTATCTTACATCATATAATCTCGGGTTTGATATTTTGCATGTGGGATATTTCGTTGACGATATAATACGATGTTTGGTTGAAAGAATTATAATATATAATTAAATATAAAAAGACTATAAAGAGCATCAATTTTTAAGGTATTTATATTTTTATATTGTAGTTTGTGAATGATTTTAAAAAAATTAAAAAAACCACTAAATTACTTATTGAAATACAATTGCTTACAATAAAATCAATTTGTGAAATATTTTTTATTTTTTTTGTCTATATTTATATAAAGCTAAAGTTGGAAACACGTATTGAATTAATTAATGATAAATATTTTTCAAATGCCCATAAAGAAAGAAGTAATATTTTTACTATTTTTATTATTAAATTATTATAATTTAAAATATATTTTTTTAATCATGCACAAACTTCACAAATAACAAAAAGAAAAAATTACATAAAATCCTCCTGTGTTATGAAAATTCAACTAAAAACTCCCTATATGAAAAATAGAAGCAAAAAACTCCTTGTGTTTATCAAAATTTTTCACACTCTTCCCTTGCCGATGATTTGATTTAATCACATCAATTTTTTTTTGTGAGTTCTCGTTATACCATTATATATTTTAAATGATTGTTATTATATGACAGTTGGATCTTCTATATCTCATCAGAATTATATATAATCAATTTTTAAATTGAACGGTCCAAATTTTATGTGTTTAAAAAATATATAAATATAACATATGTCAATTTATCATGAATATAATATTATATAACACCTCCACCGGCAATCACTGTTAGGCGACGGGCATTGTCGCCCACAAAGTCGTCGTCCAGATTTGGGTCGCGGAAATGGGAGTGTCCAAATCGATTGCGGAGAAGTGAGAAAAGACAGAGGCGAAGCTCGTGAGGCGGAAGCAGAGGTGTTCGGTGGGGGTGGGGAGGGATTGGCTCTAGGAGAGGGCTTGGGGAAGAGATGATGTTGTGCATCTTTTTCTTTCTTTCTTTTTAATTTTTTTTATTTTATAAATTTTAATATATAAATTACATTAATTATTTCCCTTTATATTTAAATATAAATATATTAAAATACTAAAATTTATTTTTTGTAATGTATATAAATAATATAATTTTAAGATATATTCATTACAAAATTAAATTAACTAATATTATTTAGGAAAATATATCATGTAAATTTATTTAATATAATTTATATAAATAATATAATTTCAAAATATATTCAACACAAAATCAAATGAACTAATAATATTTTATGAAAAAGCATGTATTTTAATTTTAAAAACATATAAATATCAAAATAATTCTAAATATTTGGTATTTTTGTAAATAAAAAATGTATAATAATTTTATTTGTACTATTTTTAAATAAAATGTGAAAAAATAAATAATTAATAAAAATAGAGGAGATAATGGCATAAGATAGGGGTAATTATGCCCTTTCAGAATGGTCAAAGGCTGAAAATAGGTCAAAATAGGGGTGCTACATTAGGTGGTATTAGAGCAACTTTACGTTTTTAGGGTGATAGGTTGATTGTGAGGTGTGCCTAACAATTGAATTGTTTAATGTGGGATGACTTCTCAAGGTGCACGTGCTGACCGAATAACTAGTAAGGAATAGTCCATGGAGTCCGTAGAGGGCTCACTAGCACCTACAAGTGCAGGTAGGGTGGAAGTAGGTCGAGAGGGTGTTGGTGCTGATACTCCAATTCTCCCGGTGACACTCCAGTGGCAGGATTACCACCAAAGTATGCATAGATATTTCAAATGGCCTTTCAGGCCCAAACACAAGCTCAAGTGCAATTACTTGCACAGGCACGCACACCCACTCTAGCTCCAGCACCAGTAGTTCCTATAATTGATCAATTATGAAAAAATCAAGAAGATGGGGGCTACAGAATTTGAGGTACCCTAGATCCAGAGATTGATGAGAGATGGTACGAAAAAGTCGAAGATGTGATGAACGTAGTGAATTGCACTCTAGAGAATCGACTTAAGTATGTTGTGTTTTTGTTTGTGGGGAATGTCTTGATTTGATCGAGGTCTGTAATGAGGGGATATGAGCCAAGAGAAATAACTTGGGCTGAGTTTCAGAAAGAGTTTGATAATAAATACAGACCCAAGATGTACCGAGATAAGAAGAGAATGGAGTTTCTAAATTTAATGCAAGGGGATGATTAGATGGTGGCAGAACATGAACTCCATTTTATTGCACTAGCCAAGTATGCACTAGAAGCAATAGTGATGTAGGAGGATCGTTGTTACCATTTTGAGTAGGGGCTATGGCAGGAGATAAAAAAGAGGCCTCACAGTCAGAATTTTGAATTTTAAAACTCTTGTTGAATCAGCGATCCGGATGAAAGAAACAGTAATTGAAGACATGAAAAAAGGGGAAGAGAAGAGAAAATCAACGTACATAATAGGGGAATCGAGTAGGTTGACCAAGAGGGGAACCGACCGTTCATTCTCAGTGAAATGTGGGAACTTTACACGTGGTGGTCCTACTTTTCGACAAAGCAGTGGACCAAAGTTCGGTTGATCCATGGGCTTTAACAGAGATTCGTTCGAACGCAACTCATTTGCTACGTTTTCTATTGGATCGGGTAGGGGAGCTGGACAGAGTTATTGATGAGGACCAGTTTTCACTCTGAGTTGTTCTACCTGTGGAAAACAACATCTAGGGCCACCATGTTGGAGACATGATGATATAGCCAAGACTTGTTATCACTGTAGGGTAGGGGACATATAGCCAAAAATTATCCCATTTAAACTATAGGTGGGGTTGAAAGTGTTGCTAGTGGGACCCAGAGCCAAAGCAGTGTTGGAAGTAGTGGCAGAGGAGCTGAGAGATGCAGAGGCAGAGGTAGATAGTGACCACACTATTGGTAGCAGCATGAGGGGGGCTGGAGCACAAGGTACTCAGGGGCAGATCTAAGCAGGGATATATAGCATGACTAGGGAGGAAGCTCTAACATCAAATGATATGATATCAGGTATGATTTTGTTATTTGACGTTGAGGCTTATGTGTTAATTGATCCTGGCTCTACGTATTCATATATATCATCAGAACTTACTTTTAAAATACCTGGTAAGAATAGCCCTTTGGGATATAATTTGATGGTTAATTTGCTGATGGAAAGGGGTGTGGTAATGAATAGTGCTAGGAAATGGAGCTTAGTGAGAATCGGAGATGTAAATTTACTTGTGGATCTTGTAGTGTTGGATTTGAAGGAGTTTGATGTGATTTTGGAGATGGATTGGTTGGCACAACATAAAGCAATAGTCGACTACTATAAAAAAAAAAGTGATGATCGAATATTTCAACGAACCAAAAGTGGGGGATCATCAAGTAGTACCAATTTGTATAATATTAGCCATAAGGCAAGACGATTGATGTTAGAAGGTTGTGAGGCATATTCAGCCTATGTGGTAGATACCGAGAGGGTTAATCCCACATTAGAGGAAATCTCGATAGTGAGAGACTTCCCTGAAGTATTCCCTGATGACTTACCAGGTTTGCCACCACATAGAGAAGTGGATTTTTCAATAGAAACTCTCCCCAGGAGTTGCCCCAATTTCGATTGTACAGTACAGAATGGCCCCAGTGGAATTAAAAGAGCTCAAAAAGCAAATCTAAGAATTGTTGGGGAAAGGATTCATCAGGTCGAGTAATTCACCATGGGGAGCACCAGTGTTATTTGTGAAGAAGAAAGATAGGAGTATAAGGTTATGCGTCGATTAGCGCCAATTAAATAGGATAACAGTGAAGAATACATATCCATTGCTGAGGATTGATGACCTGCTAGACAAGTTAAAGGGAGCTACAACATCTTCAAAGATTGATTGGAGGTCTAGGTATTGGGAGCTAAGGATAGCAGAGAATGACATACCAAAGATAGCTTTCCATACTCGCCATGGTCATTATGAATTTTTTGTGATGTCCTTTGTGTTAACAAATGCACCAGCGGCGTTCATGCCGTTGATTAACCGTACATTTCAGGAATATCTGGATTACTTTGTTATTACTTTTATAGATGATATCTTGGTATGCTTGAAATGTAAGGAAGAGCATGAGCGACATCTGAGGATAGTGTTACAGATTTTGAAAGAGGAGGAGTTATATACTAAGTTAAGCAAATGTGAATTTTTGGTAAATTAGGTGGTTATCCTTGGGTATGTGATATCTGGTGATATGGCTATGCCTGACCCTTCAAAAGTGAAAGCTACTATACAATGGAGAATGCCAAAGGATGCAACTGAAGTCCGAAGTTTCTTAAGGTTGACTGGATATTACAGAATATTTGTTGAGAGCTTCTCTATAATTGCCGATCCTCTGACCAAGTTGCTGAGAAAGGGGGTAGAACTTCACTCGACGGAATAGTGCCAACAAAGTTTTGATGAGTTGAAGAAGAGACTGACCTCCACTCCGATTTTGGTTTTGTCATCCGGTAGGGGTGGATATATAGTGTATACAGATGCTTCTAAACAGGTTTGGGATGTGTGTTAATGCAAATGGAAAGGAAATTGCTTATGCATCCCGCCAGTTGAGGAACCATGAGTTAAATTGTCCCATGCATGACTTAGAGTTAGCCGTGATTGTACATGCATTGAAGATTTGAAAACATTATTTGTACGGAGAAAAATTTCAGATCTTTACTGACCATAAAAGTTTTAAAATAAATCTTGACACAGAAGGAATTGAATTTGAGACAATGAAGATGGATAGAACTACTGAAGGATTATGGTTGCGCTGTTGACTTGCATCTAGGGAAGGCCAACATGGTAGTATGTGCCTTGAGTAGAAAGAGTTCAAGTGCATTAGCCAATTTGGGAAGTCACAATCAGACATTGCTACTGGATATGAGGTCTATGAATACGAAATTGGAGGTTAATCAGGTAGCGAGTTTGTTAGCAGCATTGCAACTTAAACCAGACTTTGTGGATCAAATCAAAGAAACACAGACCTGAGATCCTGTCTTATTATAGATGCTAGAAAGTATAAGACAAGGTAAGAAATCAAATTTTTCGAGAAGAGTTGATTGAGTTATAGTGAATGGAAAACAAGTTTGTGTGCCTGATATAGATAGGTTATAAGAAGAGATGTTGCAAGAAGCTCATAATGCACTGTATGCGATGCATCCTGGTACTACAAAAATATATTGAAATTTAAGACCTTACTACTAGTCGCAGACAATGAAGAAAGATGTGGTTGAATTTGTGACTAAATGTATGACATTTCAGTAAGTAAAGGCAAAACATCAAGCACCAGTAGGTAAAGTTCGACCTCTATCAATACCAGAATGAAAGTGGGAGAAGATCACTATGGATTTTGTCGTGGGGTTGCCACGTACATTCAGAAAGCATAACGCCATTTGGGTAATTATGGATAGATTGATGAAATCTGCTTATTTCTTGCTGGTATGAATAACTGATTCTCTGGATAAGTTAGTTGGGCTATACATTTCCGAGATAGTGAGATTACATGGAGTGCCTGTATCTATTGTTTCAGATAGAGATCCTTGATTCACATCACGCTTTTGGGAAAGTTTACAAACTGCTTTAGGCAAAAAATTACATTTCAGTACTACGTTTCATCCTCAAACAGATTGACAATCAGAAAGAACGATTCATACTCTAGAAGATATGATGAGAGCTTGTACAATGGAGTTTAAGGGCAACTGGGATGATCATCTACCTCTAATGGAGTTTGCATATAATAACAATTTTTACTCTAGTATCGATATGGCCCTATATGAAGCTTTTAGAGAAGAAGGTGTCGCAGTCCAATTTGTTAGGATATAGAAGGATTAAGACAACTGGAAGGTCTTGAATTGGTGTAGGAAACAATGGAAAAGATACAAGTAGTTAAGAAGTATTTGAAGGCAACATAAGATCGACAAAAAAGTTAGATTAATAAACACTGAATGGAGATGGAGTATGAAGTAGGTGATAAAGTTTTCCTGAAAATATCTGCTTGGAGGGGAATCTTGAGGTTTGGTAGGCAAGGGAAGCTGAGTCCGAGACATATTGGACTGTATGAAATTACTGAAAGAATCGGACGACTAGCGTATCGACTAGCGTTACCTCTAGAGTTTTCACAAATACATGATGTTGTTCATGTTTCGATACTACGACGATATCGGTCTGATCCTAACCACATTATTCATTAGCCAGAGATAGAGATTTCTGAGGAGTTGACATATGTGGAAGAGCCAGCAGAAATTTTGGATAGAAGCCTAAGAAAAATGAGAAATAAGGAGATACCAATGGTAAAAGTAAAATAGAGTCACCATTCCTTGAGAGAGGTGACTTGGGAGGTTGAGGACTATATGAGAGATAAGTATCCCTATTTATTTCATTGAACAGATAAGTTAGTTAAATTTCGGGAACAAAATTTTTATTAGAAGGAGAGAAATAGTGACACGCCAGAGATTATAATACATAATTATGAAATTAATTGCTAAATCTTTATGAAATTTAGTTAATTAGTAAATAGATTATAAATTAAAAAAAGGATACAATAAAATTTGAAAGAACTAAATTGGAGTTCATTATAATATTTGGGAGCAAATTATATTAATTAAAAAATTAGATAAGATGTAATGATAATTATTGAAAAGGTTAAATAAAATAAATATATATATATACAAAAATAAAACAGAAAAGACGGTGGGCGGCACATGGGCCACTTACCGCCTCAATCTTGTTTCTTTTCTTTTCTTCAACATACTCACATTCACACACACAGTTACACCACACAACACACATTTACACACACAGTTCCGTAACATTTTAGGATGTGACGATCAAGTAAAGGTTTGTGCAGTCCTTTGTGTTAATTGAAGTTTTTTGAGATTTGAGGCAAGTATAGTTAATTGAATTTGTATTTATACATAGTGTGTGTATGTGTGTAGTAATGTTTATATTTTATATATATATTAGTCTTTTAGATGTGATCATGAACTTGGATTTATATTTATATACGTGGATTCTGTATATTGGATATTTATATATTTAGTTGTGGACTATTTGTAGGATTACCTTAATACCGGTGGAATTATTACTATGTGCTATATGTGATTGTAATGTATGGACGTGAGAGTGGTATGATTATGTGATTGTATAATTGATTATTCCCTAAAATTGAATTGAGAAGTTATTACTGAGAAAGTAATTTTATAGAAAATAGAATGATGAAGTTAGTGGTAGTGCTGTTGTGAATTTAAATAAAAGATAGTGCTTACTTAGTTGAGAACATAGTCAATGGTTTACGATAATGTGATTGATGATGATGTGGTTGATGATGTGATATAAAAAATAAATGAATTAAGCTAGGTACCATGGCGCGTAGGGTACCAGGGTATTTCGGGTAGCGTGGAGTATCCTGTGCTATTAGCTACACACTAGGGTGGTGTGGGGATGTCATATTTGTTGTGATGCCCTATGCTGATATTGCTATACATTGGGATAGAGAGTGTGGGGATATTACATACAACGTATCTCCTGTATTGTATATGTATGACATTGATTGAAATGATCATGGTTGACAAAATTATTGAGCAATGTACACCAATTAGAGTAAGTAGGGGCCTTAGCTAATAAACGATAACATCAAATATTATGTTGTGGATTGATTTACAGTCGTGGATATACATTATTCCTTTTATCTGTTGTTGCTATACGACGAATATTTATTAGTTTATGTGATTGCATTGTACGTGACTTGCTACCTATGCGTATATATATAGACTGGTTAGCTATACTTACTGAGTAGGCATCTTATTCCTTGCCACGTATTTTTCAGGAGATAGGTCGCACTAACTAGCCAAATTGGACTTTGAGTCGTGCCGTTGTTCTTATTATATGGGTCAACCGTGACATCTGAAGCCAGGGTTTTTTGCTATTTTGGTTGTTAAATATTATAGTTTTTTGTCGGATTTGTGTTTAAAGTGTTGGTACTATTTTCCTTTGAGTTTATGTACATAATGACATATGGTGAGGGTAAATATAAACTTTTGGTTCTATATCTTTTATGATATTTATATATATTATATCAATAAAATAGAATTTATTTCACGGATTGAAAAGAAATTACTTATATAATGAGTTGTAATTAAGGAAAGGATGAAATAGTGATAATTAAATGTAGTGAGGGGGGTGCTACACATATATATATATATTCAATATCAATTTTGATAATATTATGTAGCAGCACATATTATATAGCATTTATCAATATTATCTAACAAGTTTTTTTTAATAAAATAAAAATATTAATGTTTAAACAAAAAAAATTTAATCAATATTATTTTATAGCTTTTTTTAATTATATAAAAACATGTATATTCAATAACTATTTGCATAGATATGGAATAAAATAAAGAAAAAATAAATTAAATTTATTTATAAAATTCCAATATCGAGACTATAAATATATTTTTATATATTTTGAATTTATATCTATAAATCTATTTAATCTAAGTTAAATATAAAAATGTGATAAATATACAAATTTTTATATATGTACTAGGCGAGTGTGCATTGAATTGGAAGATTGAATAAGTCAAAGTGCCGTCTACAAATATTTATGATTACACGTGTGATGTAATATTTTAGCATTTAAAGGGCTGGTTTGGTATTTATGATAGAATTCGGCGTGATAGGATTAGATATGTTGAAAAATTAAATAATTATTAATTTTATCTTATATCATATGATGTTTGGTTTGATGTATTGTATGTGGGATATTTCGTTTGATAAGATAATACGGTGTTTGGTTGAAAGGATTATAACATATAATTAAATATAAAAAGACTATAAAGGATATCCATTTTTGAGGTATTTATATTTTTATATTGTAGCTTGTGAATGATTTTAAAAAAATTAAAAAAACCACTAAATTACTTATTGAAATACAATTGCTTACAATAAAATTAATTTGTGAAATATTTTCTTTTTTTTTTTTTTTGTCTATATTAATATAAAGTCAAAGTTGGAAACACGCATTCAATTAACTAATTTAAGATAAATATTTTTTCAAATGCCCAAAAAGAAAGAAGTAATATTTTTACTTTTTGTATTATTAAATTATTATAATTTAAAATATATTTTTTTAATTATGTACAAGCTTCACAAATAACAAAAAGAAAAAATTGCATAAAATCCCCCTGTGTTATGAAAATTCAACTAAAAATCCTCTATATTAAAAATATAAGCAAAAAACTCCCTACGTTTTTTAAAATTTTGCACACTCTCCCCTTGCCGATTATTTGATTTAATGACATCATTTTTTTTTTGTGATTTTTTGTTATACCGTTACATATTATAAATGATTATTATTATGACAGTTGGATCTTCTATATCTCATCAAAATCATAAGGTCTATTTAATTTTATAAATGAACAGTCCAAATTTTATGTATTTCAAAAATATATTAAGATAAACATATGTAAATTTACCATGAATATAATATTGTATAACACCTCCACCGGCAATCACTGTTAGGCGACGGGCATTGTTGCCCACAAAATCGCCGTCCAAATTTGGGTCGTGGAAATGGGAGTGTCCAAATCGGTTGTGGAGATGCGAAAAAAGGCAGTGGCGGTGGTGAGGCAGAAGCGGAGGCGTGCGGCTTTTTCTGTCTTTCTTTTTAAGTTTATAAATTTTAATATATAAATTGCATTAATTACTTGTTTCTATATTTAAATATAAATATATTAAAATACTAATTTTTTTTGCAATTTATATAAATTATATTGAATACAAAATTAAATTAACTAATATTATTTAGGAGAAAAAATCATGTAAATTTATTTACTATAATTTATATAAATAGTATAATTTCAAAATATATTCCACACAAATTGAAATTAACTAATAATATTTTATGAAAAAATCATGTATTTTAATTTTAGAAACATATAAATATTAAAATAATCCTAAATATTTGATATTTTCATATATAAAAAAGTATAATAATTTAATTTGATGTAATGATATTTTTCACATATAAATATTTCATGAATACTAATTGTTCAGTATTTGTACTATTCTTTAATAAAATATGAGAAAGGTAAAGAATTAATAAAAAAAAGAGGAGATAATGGCATAAGATAGGGGTAATTTTGTCCATTCAGAATTATTAAAGGCTAAAAATAGATCAAAATGGTATACTACTCTCGATTCTGACGTGTGTAAGCAACTCTCCATTTTTTATTCTAACGAAGAAATTCTTTTTTGTAGGATTTATAATTACAGAGAGTCTTTTTAGCTATTTAATTAACACAGGTAAGTTTTTAGCACCTTTCAGATAATACATGGGGGTATTATGCAATTTTCTTAACAAAAAAGGTAAATGGGAGAAAGAAAAAATGGAAGAAAGAGGAGAGAAAGTGAAGACAAGGAGAGAGAGAGAGAGTCTCCAAGGGTAAAGTAGGAAGAAAACTGATATTAGTTTGTACAATTACTTATACCAGTTAAATAGGCGTGATTCATTATACCATATATTGTGATTAATAAGATTGGACCTGGTATTAACACCGGCCTCAAATAATACTAACCGAACTCGTAGTTAGACATGATAAATAATTTTATCATACCTAATCATACGAATCAAACGAGGCCAAAAGGTTAAAGGGGTGATAAGTTATTCAAGTTAAGTGATATGGTATAAAAAATAAGTCACTATTATATATTAAATTTTAACTACTTTATCTTTTGAATTTAAAACTATTCAAAAATAATAAGTTTGTATCAATTTAAATAATATATCTAGAGAAACAACACAAAAATAAATCACAAAGCTATGAAATCACTAAGCCAGCCTGGAAATTCTCTTGCCATCTTCACATTTTCTCTCTATACTTATATTTTAAATTAGAAAAAATTGATACTTTTTTTTTAAATTAGCAAAAATTGAGCATAGTGTTTGGTTTCATTTTGGCTCAATTTTGAGATGGGCCAAAACATGGTAAATGTTTGTCTTGATTTATTTTAGATGTTTTGGTGGTGTTTTGAAATGTTTTGAAATAGTGTCTCGTTTGTTTTTGGCCTAAATAAGCCTACACTAATTATGGACCCTACAACTAAAAAAATTATATACATACTCATACATATATATAAATATATATAAAAGAGACATGATTTGACAATGAACAGTAATTTTTATCTCCCACTAAACAACATCAAACATACCATACTTATTATATATTATCTCTAAAAATAAATTCAAACATACACACTC
>NC_026153.1:12014236-12016311 GCF_000512975.1 Sesamum indicum
TTGTCTTTCTCTCGCTATTTCCACAGGACACACCAAAACAAGTCAAAAATAAAACCAAACATAATGGTGGGATTTAGGGAGGATAACACGACCGCTCTTGATGAGTATGACCTAAGATTGATTGGCCCAAGAAGAAGTACCAAGACCAGGTCAGGCCCGATAGCCCAGGAAAAAGTCAGCCCGTGCAAAGGTGCTAGGTTCAGCCCAAGAAGGAAGCACCCTGCAGGGTTCGGCCCAAGAGGGAGGCCCAATAAGCTCAGCCCAAGTGGGAGCCCGCCACACCAGAACCTGTCTAAGAAGGAAGCTCCATCAAAATTGGACTAGGATTTAGGGAGGATAACACGGCCATTCCTAATTAGAACGGTCCTTAAAACTCTTGAGGAATAGAATTTTGTTGACATCAGGATCCTATTAAATTCCATCATTTATTTTTTGAACGACCAAATTATTACTAAACTATACTAGATTTAGTGTTACAAGTTGTCTTCCTATGGTCGTGCCAACATGGAAACAACAATGTATTGTAACACAGTTTGGAACGATTTTGCAAACATTAGAACGGCCCACCAATTGCACAAAGTTACCGTTTCAAAATGAGATCCAACGTACGTTGAAAAATAGATATTTAAAAAAACCATTCCAGAATGATGTACAATTTGAGATGATTTAAGTACTTAGAAAAACTTGCATTACAATTTTCATTTCTAAATATAGTATTTATGAAAATTTTACCAAGAACCGTCCAAAGTGAGTTACAATTTGACACAGCCTTGATGGATGGAAAAAGTGGTATTACAATAACCGTTCTAATGGCGTTAAAACTTTGTCATTGCTACACGTGTTCCAGGACACGTTCCTAAATGTGTTGCGACGACTATATTATAAAGCTTATTTTTGAAGTTCCAAACACCACTCCAATGTCCCTTCCAAATTTTCCTATATATATATATATATATATATGTTACTTTTATTTCATTTAACCTCACTTATAAAATTTTGTATTTCTTTCCACTAGGAATGGTTTTTATTTTAAATTACCGTTCCACCACAAACAGTTCCAATCTGTACGGTACATTGGTGAAATTTTAATTTGGAATCGTTTGTTTTCAATTGACCGTTCGAAAATTAGTTCCGATATAATTTCATTTAGCGCCTATTACAAAAAAAAAGAGGGAAATTCAAATGTCGGAACAATTTTTTCAAATTCATCATTCCAAAATGAGTTCCAATATAATTTCATTTGGCGCCTCTTGCAAAATAAAGTGGAAAAAAATAAAACTTGGAACAATTATATATTAGGTTGCCGTTTTTAATTATAAATTATCATTAATCATTCCAGAAGTTGCTAACCATTCCATGATGTGTATACAAAATATCTAATGTAAGTTTCGATTACTATATCTAAATATCCACTAGCCAGATTAATTTCAAATTTAAACACGTATAAATAGCTTAATATATCTAACGGTCTGATTTAATATCACATGGCCTGATTGAAGGTTGCACTATTTGAATCTCGCTTATCACGTCAGATACGATATCTTGATATTCGTGTAACAAAAATATCCAAAATTTCGTCAAATTTAGTCTTTTGTCATTTAATCATATCTAATGGTCTGATCAAACTTTTAACAATCTGATTAGACGATGCAGTACAACGATATAAGATGCTAGTACATCTATGTGACAAATTTAAATATACAAATATATCATATAGTGAAAATAATCAAATGTCATGAAAAATATTTTATGTTTTTAATTATGTTAATACACACATTGTATATTTTTTCTTAGCGCTTTAACTTATTCGAAATGGGTTTTTCTTAATGTTTGTTTATTTTTTTGGAAAATAGATTATAAATTGCGACATTATTTGAAACGGTCATAATTAAAAAAGACCGATACAAAAAATATAATATATAAATTATTATCTGCGATATTGTTTGGAAAGCGTCATAATTAAAAAAGACTGTTCTAAAAAATATAATACAAATCTGCCCCTTAGCAGATTTTTTCTCATTTTCATCTGCCCCTCTCTCCCCCCTACACCCCCCGCTGGCCCCCTCCGCCCCCTC
>NC_026153.1:12016466-12116939 GCF_000512975.1 Sesamum indicum
CTTTTCTTTCTTACATCAGGTTCGACTATTTTTATTTTTACTATTATTATGTAGATAATGAGTTGGATAATGACGATATTAATTTCTAGAGTTTTTTGGCAATTCTTTTGAATTTTTTCTTGCAATTTTTCTAAATTTGTTTGTAAATTTCTGTATTTAAATATGCTTTTTGCATTGAATTTTTTTTTGAATTTTTTTCTGAAAAATTAAAATATTTTCTAAAAATTAAAATTTTAGAATTGAAAATTGAAATTATTTTCTTAAATGCATTCTGAAATATGTATTTTGTATTAAATTATTTTCAAAAATTTTAAAATTATTTTCTGAAATATTAAAATTAAAGAAATATTTCAGTGCTTCAAGAAGGTTGCTAGGGTGTGGCAATGTGGGTTCAATGTCTCAAAGATACCAATTACAATCATTATAACACTCTAAAATTGATTATAAGGTTGAGATATTTTGAAGATGATGATGTTATCATTATAGCACTCTAAATTTGATTATAAGGTTGAGATATTTTGAAGATGATGATGTTGAAATTTCGTAAAAATTTCTGTTTTTAATTTTTCAGATTTTTTTTCATTTTTTGTTTTATTTGTAATCAAATTCTATTTGAGTGTATTCTTTTTATATTTTTTATGTAAAATATTGGTGGAAATTATTAAAAACTATTTCACTAGATTTTCTATTTTTCTGAAATTTTCTTAAAATATTCAGATTTTTTTTGGTAAATATTAGTCGATATCAACACCGTTCCAAACATCGTTGCTCAAACAATTCTAAATAAGTTTCTTAATATAGAATTGATCGTTTCTAAATGTATTGCAACTCAAATTAATGCATGTATTTCAAAAAATATTCCTAACACAGTTACAAAGAGACGGTTTCAAACAAAAATTGAATTGTGCCTAATACTATTTCAAACATTAAGCACTATACAATTTCAATGACTGTGCCTAAATGTATCACCAATATAAATAAATATAGTTCTAAAATTTAGCTATGAGTATTATAAAAATGGTTCCAAGAATATCCCACATTAAATTACATGACCGTTTCAAATTTTATCCAATATGTTCCAATAAAAAATAAAAAAAATTCATAATCAAATACACTATTAGGATCAGTCACCATCAATGTGTCACAATACCTGTTCCACTTGGAAACGGTTCTTCACCAACCATCTCTAAATTTTATAAGAAACATTGTCTATAACGACGGATCGTAAATCGTTCCAAACTCTGGTTCAAAATAATTTTTTTAAACTCAAACCGTTCCAAATGCCCAAAAAACTATTCCTAAAATCGCTTCAAATCTCGCATTTTTTTTGTAATGTGCTATTGATACTATATTTATTGCAAAAATATAAATCAAAGTATTATATGTTATATGACTAGAAATGTCATTGCATTAACAAAACATATCAATTGTATATCTCTTTCAATATTCGACTTGCATGAATGTACATACATATTATTTTTTTTCAAAAATTTAGGTAATAATTCATTATTTTTTCTTTTTGTAAAATAGATTATCTATTAATTTTTATTTGGTGTTAAAGTAATGTGTATTATCTATGGAAGTTTTTTTAAAATATTTAAAATATAAAACATATCAAGAAATAGCAACTTATTTGATCATAGTGAAATCATGTTCTTTTGTTTACCAATAAAAAGACATAATTATACGAAACATCATAGCATCTTTAACGATGTTTTCACATCTTATAATTAAATTTTAATATCTTAATATCTTATTTTATCCAAACACTTTATAAGCTTACTTTTAAAATAAGATTCAATATCTTATAACTTTCAAAAATATATCTTATAAGATACTTTAAAAAATCTTGGCCAAACACTCTCTGAGTGTCGATCTTTTGCATTAAGTAAATTTATAGAAAAATTTCTTATTCATTTTTACTTATCTATACTATTTATAAAGACTGAACCCTTTAGCAATTAGTCTAGCCTTATATTTGATGGGATTTTCTTGCTTGATTTTGAAGATCCACTTACAGTCAACAATTGAAGTGTTTTTAGATTTAGGAACTAAGACCCACATTTTATTATCCTTTAAGGATTTCATTTCTTCGTTCATGACACTCAGCCATTTTTCTGATTTCATAGCTTCATTAACACTAATGCGTTCAGAAAGTTTAGTATTAAGGCTTGTGTGAAAGTCCTTATGTTTAGAAGGAATCATAGTTTGTCTTCTATTTCTGTCTCTAGCAAGTTGATAGTTTTCTAAAGGATTTGGTTTTGAATTTTCAGTATTTTCTGCATTTTGTTCTTCTTTTTTTTTTTCCTTTTAGGTAAGTGCAGTCATTTTTCTTAAAATTTGATATAATTACAAATACCTTCTCGTTGTTTGAAAAATTACAAATATCTCCTGATTTGAACGTTTGTCTAACAATGAGTCCATTCTGTTACCGCCATTAGGTTTTCATTTTAATAAACTGACCGAAATGCACTTTTGACTTATAAATTATAATTCAATATACCTTTTAAAATATAATTATGGATTAGTATTCCCTATGCATTATTTATTTCACTCAAGTTTAATTTTGTTTTGAATTTTTTTATTTTTTGAAAAATTCAATAAGAGTAAAGTAGTAATGTACATTTTACTGTTTAAGAGTTATATAATTAGTTTTTATTTTAAAAAAATTATAAATTTTTAAATAATAAAAATATTTATAATTATATCAAATTTTAATAGAGATAGTTGTAATTTATTTTTTGTTATGGTATTAAGTACAGATATTAGATGTTTGTTGGGCTGATGCGGATAATGATAACAGATGTTATTGTTTTTACTTTGTGACTATTTTTTCTTTGACCATTATGTACCATCTGGCCCAACACGTACGTGGATTTTGTGTATAATTTTATCTTATTTGGAGGTAACTTTGCGGGTAAATTACATTTTTGGTCCCGTAAGTAGGTATATTTTCAATTTTGGTCACACACTCAGGGCAATTCGCACATTTACGTGTGGGACAAAAATTGAAAACAGATCCACTTATAGGACCTAGCTAAAATGTAACTTAACTTATTTTGATTGTATTGACTAACAAAGAGAACAGCTGTCGTTATCAATTGGACGGAAATCCCTCAATAGTCCTGAAACCCACATATGGGACTCAATGTACGAATTAGCCTGAGTGTGGGACCAAAATTAGAAATAGGTCCAGTTATGGGACCAAAAATGTAATTTACCCTAACTTTGCAAAAACACGAGCAATGTTTTAGAACGGTTCAGTTCAATTTATAAAATTTAGCTAATTTTTTACTTTTTTTTTTTAAGTTGCTTAAACTGTCGATTGAATCTATGATTCATTCGACTCGATCACGAATCAAGTGAACCAGTCGATTTATGAATTTTTCTAAAATTTTTAAATGTTGATGCAATTTAAAATAGAACCAATTACATTTTCTATAAAAATTGAGAAAATACGAACGAAATAACATCAACATTATAATAATTATTTAATAAACCAACACCTACATTATAGATTATATATTAACTAGTACAATATCTGTGCCAAGACACGAGGAATATTTTTAATTTAGATGGTGATTATAATAACAAATATTCAATAACATATGCATATAAGATTGAACAAAAGTTATCTTTATATAGTAGTTCTAATAAAAAGTATATGAAATATCAATTTCTTGAATCGAATGAGTTATTATTAATTATTTAGAAAAATATAGAGAAAACCATATATTCTTTTATAAATATATATATATATATTTAATTTCGATCTTGGCTTGTTATGTTATAGTATTGTTGGTAGAACATAGTCGCGGTTCACTTTATCTATTTTGTCTTCTATGAGTGTTAATACTTTACTACTTACTTGATGTCTCCCTGACTCTGATAAAGAATAATTTCCCGAATTTTCTGAACTACATTATTTATTTTGTGCTTTATTTCATATCAATTATCCTTACTTATATCATATGATTACCTTCATTATGTCCTGCATAGCATATATTTTTTATGGAAAATATACAAGCAACCCCCTTATAATATCGCAAATGAGCAAATTACCCCCTTATGAAAAAATAAGTATCGGCTTATCTTCCTGTATTTTTTAAAATACAACAATTTACACTTTATGATTTATAAAATGAAGCAATTTACCCCCTGTATAGTACAAGAGGATAAATTGCTATATTTTTTTTATAGGGGGATAATGTGCTCATTTTTAATATCACAGTGGGGTAAATTGTTATTCACCCTATTTTCTATTAAAAATATGTGCTATTGGCACTAATGTCAAATCTAGTTTATCCATAATAACATATACGCCTTTAATTTTCTATTCCACTCCCATTTCAATGAGTATAAAGAATCAGAACTGACCACATCCCTGCGACAAAACAAGCACATAAACCATTACAAGAAATATACTGAAAACCAACATAAATGCAACTCAACATCCCATCATTATTTATTAATAACAATATATACACATTTAATCTTTTCTTTTTTCTTTTTTCTTTTTTCTTTTTTTTTCCATGCTTCATTAAGTGTGAAGAATAAGAACAAAACATACCCCTATGATAAAACCAAGCACGTAAAGCATTTGAATAAACACACTGCAATACAACATAAATGTAGTCATAATTAAAACATCCTTACTTGAGTTTGAACCAATGATTCCACCTTGTAAACGCTTTGATGCAGTCATGATGTAGCTAGACGCACAAATACTTGTCAAATGCAGCTGAGCGAGTTCTATGATCTTCACGAAAAATGAACGAATTATGCTATTTAATCGATAGTACAATATACATTAAAGGGAAAAGTATTATTTTAGTCAGATAAATATACTTAATTTTAATTTTAGTCCGATAACTATGTCCATTTTTGTTTAGATCCAGTAACTTACGAAATTGCTTATTTTTAGTCCTCTGGTAGATTTTCGGATAATTTTACCCATATGAGTATATATGGACTAAAACTGTCTTTCAAAAGTTGCATAGGGGTAAAATTGTCCGTAAATCTACCAAAGGACTCAAAGTAAGCAATTTTGTAAGTTACTGGACCTAAACAAAAATGACATAGTTATCGGACTAAAATTAAAATAGGCATACTTAGCGGACTAAAATAATACTTTTTCCCCTACATTAAATAACTGATATGTGCTAATAATCTATATACGAATTATAGTATTTAATATAAAGTACTATAAAACAACTTTTTATTTATCAATAATTAAATACTATTGTTTTTAATAACATTGATATGTGTAAATTTATGATGTATTGCTACATATATATTAAATTTGTCCTTCTTTTTCTCCAAATCATAAAATTCAAGAAATTAAAAATTAATCTTATTAGATTTTCAAATGGAAGAAAAACGGTGTACCTATCCGTACTCAATCAATAAATGATTTTCATAAGAGTATGATAAATTATTTAAGCCACTTAAATTCATTTGATCAGTAATTTGTTTAATGCATCTATTTAATTTAGAGCAAAAACTGACAAAAAGCAAAGTAGAAAAGTTAGAAATTCAGGAAAAATAATAAAAATAGAGAAATTGCTATAAAGTGCAAGAGACATAAAAATGACAAAATAAACATTAAACTTATCAATAAATTGGTGAAATTATTTAAAAACTGTTAAAAAAATTAAGAAAGTAGAGTGAATTGAAAGTGTTAAAATTTTAAATGGCACCGCAATGTCAAAACACGGTGCCACTAATATTTTATTTTAAAAAAAAATTAATTTAAGTCACCGCGAGACCAAATTCGATGACATTTTTGTAATTTAAAAACAAAAGAAAATTGATGTCACCGCGATTAGGGGATGGCGGTGACATTGTAGTTACAAAAAAGAAAAAAAAAGAAAAGAAAATTGTTTTGTCTGGTGACAAAGTCGCTGTCACCTTTTCTTTAAAATTCTGACATCGTCACGGCGAGTTGTCCACCGCCAAAAATACGGAATTTTTCTTGATGAGACGAACATTTTTCCTCAAACAATTTCAAGTTTTATAAACTGTAGAAAATGGGCTTTTAACACGACCACCGTACCTTTCCACTGTCAACGTTTGCGTTGAAATTATTTGTCGTCGTTTCTCCGTCGTCAGGACGAATCACGGCCTGAGACCACCGCTGCTCGAATCCTCCTCTCGTCCAGACGATTCCAACGAAATCAAATTTGCTCATTTTTATCAACATTTCACCAAGATTCGAATTTTTAAATTTTTCACCATAATTTTTTTTATTATTTCTGCTAAGATTTCTAACATTATTATTTTCTAATTAAAAAAATGGCACCGAGATCTAACGCACCGCTTTGTTAGAACGGCGTGCCGCTTACTCTCCATGTACACCTACTTCTGCATTATTTCAACATTTTTTAAATAATTTACTCCAATAAATTGTAAGGTATTGGCATTGCCACTGATGTAAGGCATTTGACTTATTCAATCTTCCAATTCGATTCACGCTCACCGAGTACATATATATAAATTTCTATATTTATCACATTTTTATATTTAACTAAGATTAAATTGATTTATAGATATAAATTCAAAATATATAAAAATATATTTATAGTCTCGATTTGAAATTTTAAAAATAAATTTAATTTATTTTTTCTTTATTTTATTCCATATCTATGAAAATAGATATTGAATATACATGTTTTTATATATTTAAAAAAAGATATAAAAATAATATTGATTAGATGTTTTGTATAAATATTAATACCTTTTGTTATTTATTTAAAAAGAACTTGTTAGATAATATTGATAAATACTACATAATATTGTCAAAATAGATATTGGATATATATATATATGTATTTTTATATGCTTCGAAAAATAGATAAGAAAATAATATTTATTAGATTCTTTTATATAAATATTAATATATTTTACTTTTTATCTAAAAGACCTAGCTAGATAGTATTAATTAGATTGATAAATTCAATACTTTTAAATTTTTTATCTAAAAACGTTGTTAGGTAATCTTGGTTAGATCCCTTTTGTCGGAATGCTCATATTTTTTAATTTTTATCTAAAAAAATATTTTATACTTCATTTGGTAGAATAGAGCTCGTTGAGACTGTCGACATTTATGTATAGGTGGCGCTTAAATGAATAATTTTCCAATAATTTTGTTTTATTATGTATAGATAATATTAAATTATAACTCTTTCAAAGAAGACAAAAAAAAAACATAATTGACATACAATGATTGAATTGAAACGGGACCCAATTCCTTATTATTGTTGGAGCTATTTATGATATATAATTGATGTGTAATAGATTTCAACTGTAGCACAATGGTCGATAGATCTTCACCAAAATCTTAAAATTAATGGGGGATTAATCTACAAATTAGAGGCTAACACTCGAATGCTTAAATTAATAATCGTTTACTGAGGTAAATAAAGGGAAAACTTGAGAGAATGTGAGAATAATGAGGGAGTATGCTTATAAAATGAAGAAATTTGTGTGGAATGCAAAACGAGAGCTAAAGGTAGCTAAAAAAAGGGAGAAAATTGAGTGTGGGTAAGAGATACTTGATTACTAAATGATCGCATAAAAAACCTCTATTTATGTGCTGGCATAGAGAAAGATCTGGGAATTAGTTAGGACAAATTCGACATCAATAGATAGTTGCACATGTTAGCTACATAACAAAAAAAAGAATATCAGGATTTGCATTTATCTAAATGAAGATATCACGATTTCACCCAGTCTTGCCCAATCTACCTGTGTATCTAGGAATACATTTTCCTGATCAAATAGTCAATTCCAACTGGATCTCTTAGAGTTAATCGAAGATATTTTACTATGATGTGTCTTAAGATGTCAATCATCTGCATGATCTGGCCTCCCTGTTATATGATGACTCAGCTTGCTAGATTGAGCTTATTTTTTGGGCCTACCAAATTAGGAAAAAGAAGCAGTTTGTGGCCTGTATACCTTACTCTTGGCCCAACAAAGCTTGACCTGCTAGGCTGTTCGGTTGGGACCACCTCCTTATCTTTGGACTTTAATGAAAAATATTTGAGGGAGCATCAACAATCAAAAGAAAAATTTCATGGTAAATATAAATTAATATGTCCCCACAACGGCTATTACCCAATTTTTGTGCAAGTGAGGACAAAATATTAGCCATAACTAAAAATCATCGAAAAAAATCGATTAACCATCGCAAAAATTTAAATTTTTGCATTAATTTGGTTTCGTCATGATTAATAATATTGATTTACCACAAATTTTAAGTTATAGTCATTTATAGTGTAGGAAAAGTCATTTCTTTTTGTAGTGAGCGTGCATAGCCATCCGCAACATAATCATATCCGGATGTCCTAATATAAACAGTTGATGACACTACAAGAAATAGAATATTTGACTATGGCTCCATGGTTAATAAACTGATAATACAATTTATATAAATATTTTACTTTGATTCATTTTTAAAAATTATGCATATACATAGAATGTGGCATACTTACTAGCAATAAATAACTATAAAAAATAGCCATTGACCACAACCACGTAATGATTTATGGTGGCTAAAATATTTGCTATGCCTATTACTTTTATCATGACTTTTAGCTACAATAAAAAGCTAATTTTTTGTATCTATTTTATTTTATCGCGGTTAATAATAATTATTTACCACGATTTTGAATCATAAACATTAATATTATAGGCAATAATTTATTTTTCCTAGTGTGAGTGGCTTTTTAAATTAATCACGTAAAATTATCATATTGAAATACATACTTTATGCACGTAAAAATTAGGTATCGTATTTCACAATATAACGCATTTATATGATTTATGTGATCAGTATGAATGAATATATTTTTTTTTTCTGAACGCCAGAAAACAATTTTTATTCATTTATAATAATCTAGCTTCTAATACATTAGGTCGAGAGACTTTACGTTTAAAAGAGTTTCATTTTTTTTAGATAATTACATTTATATTCCTTAATTTATGGTCTATTTACACAAATCACTTCTATCTTTTTTATAATTACAAAAATTGTTCCTGACAACCAAAAAATAAGAGTAGTTTGTGTAATGATACTAACATTTTTAGAAGGTGTGTATAATTTTTTTAAAAAATATAAGGTGTGGTTTGTGTAGGGTATAACCCTCCAGTGGTACTCGTCGTTTCACAGAGAAACCCTAGCAACTATTACAGCAGTATTGGAGTATATACTCCTTAAAATACAACACTAATATAAAACTGCAGAATATCAAACAATACAGCGGAATGGAAAGACAAATGCACTGTTTGAAAGAGGCTCAGGTTAAAGCCAGATCCAAGAGTAAAAGGGACGCGGTCACCACAAAGTACCGTTCCCAAACCAGCCCTCACAACCCACGGTTACACCTCCCGAACTACCCAAGAAAAACCTCGAGTCACTCAGACCCGTCACTATACCCGGAAAACCACACAGAGAATGTCACAGAGATATGTCAAGAGGGAAGAATATCAGAAAACAGATTTCAGTTCGCGCGCCGAGCGGGAAGAGGGAAATCCCTTTTTATAGAGTCTCAAGCAACTGCTGAAGGAACACAACCGTTTGGGGGTTTTCTTGAAGCCATTAGATTGGCTTCAGAAAACCGCCGGACGGTGGCGATTCTAACCGCCATTCGGTAACCGGCAAGAAGAAAGAGGGGAAGTGAATCGGCGGAGTGAGGGAGAAGAGAGGGGAGAGAGAGAGAAATATCTGATTAGGGTTTAGAGAGAAGAGGGTAGTGAGGGAGAAGAGAGGGGAGAGAGAGAGAAATATCTGATTAGGGTTTAGAGAGAAGAGGGTATATAAGTGAGATACTCGGGTCGGGTAGTCGGGTTGGATCGGGTAGTCGGGTGGGCCTCCAAGTGGGTTGTGGGCTTGAAGTTTGGGCTTCCGGGTTTTGGGCCATATGTATAACATACCCCACCATGGACCAAATACCCAATGGGTAGGTCAGGGGTGTTGGATCTGTTCTTTTTTTTCATCATTGCCAAAAACAAGTTCTCCGTGTGTGTACCTGCAACACAGAAGACTATAGACAACAGAATTTAGTCAGGATTTAAGTGTAGTAATTTTAAACACTTACTGAATTTCTCAGAGGGCAAGCATTTGGTGCCCATATCAGCAGGATTTTCTTCAGAGCTAATTTTTTCAAGTTTGATTACATCTCTCCCTACACTATCTCTAATGAAATGAAACCTTACATCTATATGCTTAGTCCTATCATGAAAGACGGGATTTTTGCACAGTTGAATGGAAGATTGACTTTCAGAGAAGATAACAAGTTTTTCTTTTGAGAAACCAATTACTTTTATAAGTCCATCAAGCCATAAAGCTTCTTTGAAAGCTTCAGTAGTAGCAATATATTCAGCTTCCGTAGTTGATAATGCAACAATATGTTGTAGCTGGGATTTTCAACTAATGCATGAACCACAAAAAGTGAAGACATAAGATGATGTGGATTTACGGCTATCTCTATTTTGCATAATTCGAATCTACATAGCCAACCAAACAAGTATCATTTGAATGCTTAGAAAAAATGATTCCAATGTTCTCGGATCCACGTAAGTATCTCAGTAACCATTTCAAAGCTTCCCAATGTGGGGGGCTGGGATTTGACATAAAACGACTAAGACAGCTAATAGAGTAGGCTACATCAGGCCTAGTACATACCATTAGGAACATAATGGAACCAATCAAATTCGAATAAGGGACATTCTCCATTTTCCGTATTTCTGAAACAGTTTTAGGGCATTGCTCTTTACTTAACTGAAAATGGGCTGCCAATGGTACAGAGGTGGGTTTTGCATTTTCCATAGAAAATTTTTTAAGAACATTTAAAAGATATGATCTTTGATTTAGAGAAATAAGAAACTGTTTTCTATTTCTAGCAATATTCATACCAAGAATCTGTTTTGCGTTGCCAAGATCTTTCATCTCAAAAGCTTTGCATAAATCTTTTTGTAAAGTAGATATAAGATGTAAACTAGGACTAGCAATTAACATACCATCGACATATAATACCAAGAATATAGGGGAATCATGCACATGCTTGAAATAAAGACAGTGATCATATTGGCTTCTAGTGAATTTTAAAGATAGCATGAATTTATCAAATTTTTTGTTCCATTGACGAGGAGATTGTTTCAGCCCATAAAGAGATTTTTTAAGCAAACACACATAATCAGGTTTAGAGATATCAGTAAAGCCAAGTGGTTGATGCATGTAAATATTTTCATCCAAATCACCATGTAGAAAAGCAGTTTTAACATCCATTTGTTTTAATTCCCAGTCATAGTGCGCAGTGAGGGCAAGTATTATGCGAACATTGGTGTATTTAACAACAGGTGAAAAGATTTCATTATAGTCTATTCCTTCTTTTTGTGTGAAACCTTTAGCAACTAATCTAGCCTTGTATTTGATAGGGTTTTCTTGTTTTATCTTGAATAACCACTTGCAATCAACAATAGAGGCATTTTTTGGTTTAGGGACAAGAACCCAAGTTTTATTGTCTTTCAAGGATTTCATTTCCTCTTTCATAGCACTAAGCCATTTTTCTGATTTTAAGGCTTCTTCAACACTGGAAGGTTCTATAAGTTCGGTGTTAAAGCTTGTGTGAAAGTCCCTAAGCTTTGTCGGTTTTCTAGTCTGCCTTCTATCTCTATCTCTAGTAAGAAGATAGTTATCTAAGGGGTTCTGAGTTTCTGAAAGTTCTTGGTTGTTTTCTCCTAATTGATCCTGATTGTTCCCTAATTCCTCCCCTTCTTGGTTATCCTCTAAATTTACTTTGTTAAAGGTTGATTCTGTCTCTATAGGTTGGGTTTTTGCTAGGCATGGCATTTCATTTTCATTGAAAGTGACATTCCGGCTAATTAAAACTTTAAACCCTGGTTGACTCCTAATCCAAAGTCTATAGCCTTTAGTACCCTCAGGATAACCAATAAAAACACACTTAAGAGATTTAGGATCAAGTTTATCAGAATCTTGAAGAACAAAAGCAGTACAACCAAAAACACGCAAAGCTGATAAATCAGGAATTTTTCCATTCCACATGAAATCAGGAGTTTTTCCAAGTAAAGGCACAGAGGGAGACATATTAATGAGATGTGCAGCAGTTAAAACAGTTTCTCCCCAAAAAGATTTCGGTAAACCAGAACTAATTAATAGACATCTAACTTTATCAAGTAGTGTGCGGTTCATACGTTCAGCAATTCCATTTTGTTGAGGTGTATAAGGATTTGTTTTGTGCCTTTTAATACCGAATTCTGCACATAAATCAGAGAAGTTTTTGTTGCAAAATTCAAGCCCATTATCAGTTCTAAGAGATTTTAACTTTTTCCCCGTTTGATTCTCAACAAAGATTTTCCAATTTTTGAATTTTTCAAAAACTTCAGATTTATGTTTCATAAGAAAGACAAAAACTTTAAGAGAGAAGTTATCAATAATAGACAGAAAATAGCGATTTCCACCATGGGTGGGTACAGTACTAGGACCCCAAACATCTGCATGCACATAGTCTAAAATACATGGGGACATAGATGGGTTTGGGGATGGGGAGGTAGGAAATTGTACTCTATGTTGTTTACCCATAACACATTCATCACAAAAGTCCAATTTATCTACTTTATCATTTAAAACACCATCTCTTTTTAAAAAATCAAGACCTTTTTGGCTAATATGGCCTAATCTCTTATGCCATAAGGAAGTTAAGTCACACACAGAGACTAATGCAGCAAGATTATCGTAAGATGCAATACATATGTAAAGATTCCGTTTTCGTTCAGCTTTGAAAACAACTAATGAGCCTTTCATAATTTTCATGAGGCCTTTGCTCCACCTACCTTCTAAACCATTTTCTTCTAATGCAGCACATGATATGAGGTTATGACTTAAGTCAGGAACATATCTGACATTTTTCAAAAGCATTTTATAACCTTCAAAACATAATGAGATGTCACCTAGACCCTTGATTTCACATTTTTTCTCATTTGCCATTGAAACAAAACCAACGTGCTCATATTTCAAGTTTGTGAAAATGTCTTTGAAAGGACTCATATGAAATGTGCAACCGGAATCTATAAGCCATTCATGCATGTCAAAAGTACTCACAGAATTTGCTTCATAAACAACAAAAACTTCACCATTTGACTCAATAGACACATTACTGATTTTTTCTTTATCATCATAATTTCTATCCCTATTCTCACGTCTAGGTTTTCTACAGTCTTTTATATAATGGCCTTTGGTTCCACAATTGTAACATCGTCTATCTCTGATTTTGTCATCTCTAAGGTTTGTCTCTCGTGGTCTAGAGTTACTCCTATTGTTTTTATTTTTACTTCTGCTCCTACTGTTATACCGAGAATTAAAGTTCCTAAATCTTGTTCTACCCCTAGCGGAATTAATCTCATAATGGTTTTGGCTAGGTTTATTAACTTTGAGATCTAGTTCTTTACTCTTAAGACCATTTACTACAGTTTCTAAATTAATGTTATCTCTACCGTATTTAATAGCAGCTTTCACGTCGGAATAAGATTCAGGGATTGCATTTAGAAGAACAATGGGGGAATATTCATCAATGTATTTATCACCAGCATGTTTAATATCTTGAATTAGCTTAGTGAAGTCATCAAGGTTTTCATCAATATTCTTGGACAAATCAAGTTTATATCTAAAAAAAATTTCCAGCAGAAACAATTTATTAGGAAGAGAGATTTCAGTAAACAGTTCCTCTAATTTATCCCACAAAGCTTTTGACGATTCCAATTTTCCAACTTTTCGTGAAACGGTATCGGATAGATTCAAAACAATAGAGGAATATGCAAATTCATCATTTTCTTGTTTCTTTTCCTCAGAAATGTTTTCAGTGTATTTGCCATCAATGGCTTTGAAAACTTTTTGTTGAATAAGAATGCCTTTCATCTTTTGTTGCCATATAGAAAAGTCGATTTTTCCGTCAAATGGTTGAAGGCTATAACCAGCCATTTTGAAAAGATTTTAGAAGAAAACAGTCTCGGGGTTTTTTACTAAGACAAAAAGATCCCAGAACAGTAAATTTAAAAAAAAAAAAAAAAACAAGTTTTACACAGCACTGCAGAACTCGGAATTATCAATAATGAAACAGAGTAGGCAACAGAAAATCACAAGATTATACAGGTAAAGAGCAACACCATACATGAAATAGCAGATATAATAACAGCAGTAAATCAGTTATCAAACATCCACAGAAAAACTCAAGATAAGTAGACGTACTAACAGTGAATAGTCAAAACAGAAATAAGAGCAGGTATAATAGAACCGAGGCTCACCGGCCTAAGTCCCGTCTAGATACCCGACGACCTCAGGGGTCCGGCCAGGAGGGATATTAGGGGGTTTCACCACGGCAAGCAGGAGTAATATAAAGGAATAATAACGACAGTAACATAAGCAGGGAAAAACAGAAAGGAATGAGAACCAGAGGAGGGGTTTTTCGAAAGTTTACCGCCACCAGGATCAGCACAGATCAGAGAATCGGCTCTGATACCACTGTAGGGTATAACCCTCCAGTGGTACTCGTCGTTTCACAGAGAAACCCTAGCAACTATTACAGCAGTATTGGAGTATATACTCCTTAAAATACAACCCGAATATAAAACTGCAGAATAGCAAACAATACAGCGGAATGGAAAGACAAATACACTATTTGAAAGAGGCTCAGGTTAAAGCCAGATCCAAGAGTAAAAGGGACGCGGTCACCACAAAGTACCGTTCCCAAACCAGCCCTCACAACCCACGGTTACACCTCCCGAACTACCCAAGAAAAACCTCGAGTCACTCAGACCCGTCACTATACCCAGAAAACCACACAGAGAATATCACAGAGATATGTCAAGAGGGAAGAATATCAGAAAACAGATTTCAGTTCGCGCGCCAAGCGGGAAGAGGGAAATCCCTTTTTATAGAGTCTCAAGTAACTGCCGAAGGAACACAACCGTTTGGGGGTTTTCTTGAAGCCATTAGATTGGCTTCAGAAAACCGCCGGACGGTGGCGATTCTAACCGCCATTCGGTAACCGGCAAGAAGAAAGAGGGAAAGTGAATCGGCGGAGTGAGGGAGAAGAGAGGGGAGAGAGAGAGAGAAATATCTGATTAGGGTTTAGAGAGAAGAGGGTATATAAGTAAGATACTCGGGTCGGGTAGTCGGGTTGGATCGAGTAGTCGGGTGGGCCTCCAAGTGGGTTGTGGGCTTGAAGTTTGGGCTTTCGGGTTTTGGGCCATATGTATAACAGTTTGTATAAGTAATAATGATATTTTGATATATATATGTAATAATTATATAAAAGATACGAATAATTTGTGTAAACATGTCATAGATCAATGTAATTATCTCTTTTTTTTTTTAACACCAGAAAGCAAATATTATTCATTTATATTAATATAGCTCCTAATACATTAGGCCGAGAGACTTTAGGTTTAAAAGAGTTACATACATCCGAATACAAAATTGGGGCCAAAATATTTGGGTAACTACTATATATAAGAAGTGCCTCATTTCTAACTTGTCATATTTTCCATAAGATTAAATTAATTCACGAAGAACTATCCTATTGAAATTCATATTTGATGCACGTAAAAATTATATATCACAATTATTTTTCTTATATTTTCTATACACATTCAGAAAGAATTTATATAATTTATACGGTCCAACATTTATATGATTTATAGGGTGAATAGCGATACCTTTCTTTGATATTGAAAATGAGCAAATTACTCCATTATAAAAAATAAATAAAAACTTGTCCCCCTATGTTTTAAAAAATGTAGCAATTTACCTCATAACCTAGGAGGTAAATTGCTTCATTTTTTAAAATATAGGGGGATAAATTGCTATATTTTGAAAAATGCAGAAAAATAATTTGTTATTTTATTTTTTATAAGGGATTTGTTTGCCTATTTTCCATAACACAAGTAAATAAATTACAATTTACCCTATGATTTATATGATCCAATATGAATGAACAATTGTTGGTAAACTAAAATTTCAAATACTATAATTAAAGGGTCCCTAAAAGTAATTCAAGAAATCATAATTAACGATGCATTCAGATCCCAACTACAACTTGAAGACGGAGGTCAAATTTTTCGCTTCACCTGATTTGGTCAAATTAATGATGCTATATTTTCTTATTATTTTGTCCTTTGCTGTCGCTTTCTCGTTCTTCCTTTTTCGGACAAGTTGCATAGATATTTTTCTCTTTATAAATGCTGATAAACCCCTTATTACAACCCTCTATTTGATATTCTTCTCCATCTATATTGGTAAAGGAGCGAAGAAAGGTAGAGAAGTCATACTATAATCTGAAAATGGTCTGGATTTTGACAACAGCCGTAGCAGCGATTGTATTCTTTTATCTCCTTCAACAATTTGTAAACCTGGGAAAGAAGAAAAAACTGCCTCCAGGCCCGACAGGCCTCCCAATTCTAGGCCATTTCCACCTCTTGGGGAAGAATCCTCACCAAGATTTGCACCGTTTGGCACGAAAGCACGGCCCGATCATGTACATGCGCTTCGGCACCGTGCCCACCATCATCGTCTCATCACCGGCCGCAGCTGAGCTCTTCTTGAAGAAGCACGATCTCGTTTTTGCCAACAAGCCTCATCACGAGGCCTCCAATTATCTAGGTTACGGGCAAAGAAACATAGTCTTCGGAAGATACGGGCCGTATTGGCGCAACATGCGGAAACTTGCCACCTTGGAGCTGCTGAGCAATCTCAAGATCAGCCAGTTTCAGCCCATGAGGAAGGCTGAGATTGACATTTTGGTGGGCTCACTCAAAAGCGCTGCTGAAATTGGTGAAACTGTCGATATGAGCCTCAAAATTGCGTCAGTCAGTGCTGATATGACGTGTCTGATGGTGTTCGGGAGGAAATACGCTGACAAAGATTTGAACGAGGAAGGGTTAAAGGAAGTGATGAAGGAGACAATGGAGGAGGCCGCGGCTTTTAATCTTGGAGACTATTTTCCCTATCTTCGGGGGCTTGATCTTCAGGGCTCGGCCCGACGATTGAAGAAACTTAGCAAGATTTTTGACAGGTTTCTTGAGAGGATCATTGATGATCATGTTCAAAACAAGAAAGAAAAGCAGCAGAGCTCTCAGGACTTTGTGGACACCATGATGCGTATTATGGAGTCCGGAGAGGCTGGATTCGACTTTGATCGCCGTCATGTCAAAGCTGTGTTATTGGTAATCTAATACTATACAGTGATAATTTTTATATCTTCTAATTTATGGTTTATTTATATAAATTATCTTATCTTTTTTATAATTATTACACAAACTACCCTTAATTTTTGATAATTAAGGATAGTTCCTGTAATTATGCAAAAAGTAGAGATGATTGTGTAAATAAATTATAGATCAGGGGTGTAAATGTAATTATCCAAATTATATAATATATAAGAACTAAATGTTTGTTTTGTTAACATTTAAACTATTTTATCTCATGAAAATGGAGCTAGGTAAATAAAGTGTTTGAGTACTTGAGTTTGACATTCATAATAAAAATAAAATTTCAACGTGATAAGATTTGGGAAAAAAAGATAAGGCAATGACTTTTAGCTGCAGTAGATGAGGTGATTTATCAGTACTATTTATAATTCTAGACATGAAGTGGCTCTCTCTTTTCTTGTGCAGCAGGAATAGATACTTCAACAGCAGCAGTGGAATGGGCATTGTCAGAAGTCATCAGGCATCCAGCAGTAACAAAGAAGCTTCAAAAAGAACTAGAAGAAGTTGTCGGCTTGGACCGAACCGTGAACGAATCACATCTTTCCAGCCTCAAATACCTAGATTACGTCGTCAGAGAATCAATGAGGCTCCACCCCGTCGGCCCACTGCTGATCCACGAAGGCATGGAAGATTGTGAAGTCGACGGGTTCCACATACAGAAGAAATCACGGGTCCTGGTGAACGTCTGGGCCATCGGGAGAGATCCCGATGCATGGACGGACCCTGAGACGTTTTCCCCTGAGAGGTTTCTTGGCAGCAACGTGGACGTTCGGGGACGGGATTCCCAGCTTATACCTTTCGGGACTGGAAGAAGAGGGTGCCCTGGATTGCAGTTGGGGCTGACAATTGTCCAATTAATGGTGGCACAATTGGTTCATTGCTTTGATTGGGAGCTTCCTGATGGAATGCAGCCTGGTGAGCTGGATATGTCTGAGAACTTTGGCCTGGTCACTGCCAGGGCTAAGCATCTCATGGCCATCCCCAAGTACAGATTGCATCAGTAGAAGAATACTATTCATAATTAATCACATGGCTAAATGGTAGACCAATTATATACAAGTTTATCATACTTGTGTAATTAAAATTTCTCACATAGTATGAAATAACGTTGGTTGGTTTTTCATTTAAATAAATTTTCACTTAGATTTAATTATGCAAATGTATTTTGAAACTTTTGGGTGTTGGATTCGCTCTTAAGCATTTAATAAATATCTAATAAACGACATGATTAATGAAAAGAAAAAAATATGGTAAAGTCTCCATCAACATTAATCCTTTTGTTCTTTTATAAGATAATAAGATATTGGAGTAATAAGTTATCAAAAAAAAATTTTGTCCATCAATATGGTTAAGTCTCCATCAACATTAATCCAATCTACAATTTTTTTTTCTTCAAAATTAGCCATGTCCCTACACTCAAGTCGACAGGAAAAAACAAATCAAGCGCCCAAGGAACTGCTCGATTTGAGGTTTTCAACTTCACCATTTTGTGGATGCAATGCAAAAAATAGAAATTAGGGTTGTGGAATCCTTAACAAAATCTTCTAGAGGTAAGTTGTATTATTGTTGTGGATTTCAAATCTGAACTCGTTCGTTGGGTACAATTCGAAAGAGCAATATAAATTCTGATAAACTTTAATTTTAGAGCACACAATGGACCGGCGAAGGATGCTTTTCTAACACATAAAGATGAACAAGATGGATTTGATATAAATAAAGTGGTGTCGAAAGCGTCAAATTATAGGAGATAAATATAACTGTTCCAGGAAACGAAAAAGTAGTTAACAATGTTAATTTTTGGATAGAAGTTAGTGTAGTTTTATTTTTCTTGATTTTTACTCTGTGAATGAAGTAAATTTTAAGGCTTATTGTAATGTTATTTTAACTTTTCAAAAATTTGCAAACAATTTTAGTTTGTGATGACATTAAATTAATGCTAGAATTTTTTTACCTACACTATAAAAACACTGAGAAATGTCCAAAAATATGCCAAAAATTAAAAAATTCCTATTAAAAAGACTGTAAAGATAGTCAAATTGTGCAAAAAGTAAAACACCTCCATTCCTTTAATTTTCAGACTGCTATGTGCCAAAAAGACAACAGTACCATAAAAAATATATTACAATAGCATGACAATATATATTGTTGGCCAAAAGAAACAAAAATAATTAAAAAATATTCAAATCCAACATCTCCATTCCAAAATACTTTCAAAAATATTAAAATTGTTAACAGACATTACAACACCCAATTCTCACATACTTTCACGGCCTCCATGGTCTTTTCTTGGACTTCTCCTTGATTCTTTTCAAAACTTGAAAAATTAATGGCCTTTTATTTCTGCTTGTATTTTCAGGTCCTCTTGGTCTTACTCCAACAGTGTCTTCCATTAAAGCAGCATTTTTGGGTCCTTGGTAGCCAATATCTTGCTGTTAATTTTTTTTTAAAAAAAAAAGAATTAGAAATAGTTGCAGAAAAGAATAAAATTAGTAATAACTATTAATAGAACTTACAGTAGATGCAGGTATGCTAGTGGAGTTTGTGGCTACAGATGGTCCTCCTGCTGTTTATTCATTCTACATTTCTAAAGGTAAATATGTCAAGCAAAAAAATTGCTGCAGAAATAACTATATTTTAATTGATAACAGAGTTAAAGTACTTATTGTGTTCATTCTTGGCAGTATTTGTGCAGTTGTTCCTCCTCTTTTTCTTTGTTTCTAAAGTTGAATAATGTGCTGATTGATTAATAAATAACAACAAATTGTTCATAAGAAACATATTAAGTACTATTTACCTTGGTTGCTCTTGTAGGCTGAGATGGCAACTCATGCTCTTGGCTTGTTGGGGAGATTTGGGTACCTTGAGCATGTATTTCTTCCTGATTATTGCCCTGCAAATGAGGATTTCAATTTAAAACACAATTTTGGGGGAAAAAATAGTTAACAATTGTTGTATCTATTTAATTAACTTCACATTGTAAAGCTTTGCCTTTAGATGTAGGAGATTCTTAAAACTTCCCTTATTGTGCCCTCTCTCCAACCACTTGCTGCAAGTATGTGTCAAACCCTTTCTTGTAGAAGTGGTTTGTACCTCATCCGGACCCCTCCTAAGCTTCTTCAAACTACCACTTTTTGTTTGAACTTTTGGTGGTTTTAGGGGTTCATAAGTGGGTTGAATGTAGTCTTTTGCCCCGGGAACAATATGGATCATCTCCCTACAAACCATTAAGTATGTTGTTTTTTGTAACAAACATCAACATGTTCATCAATTGGAACCCTTTTGGTAGATTTTTTTTTTTTAACAAAAACCACCTAGAGGTGGGGGGAGCATTTCGGAGTCCCAAGTCCTTCTATATTAAAATGCACAAAATAGTTACAGCGGGGGAGCTACCTCCCTAGAATTTCTAGTAAAGTCATAAATAAGGAGTACTACTACTCCCTTACAAATAGAGCAATAATAAACAAAGAGTACTACTCCCTTACAACAAAAGACCTGAACAGGTGTACAAGAAAAATTATGGCGAGTCAAAAAGGTTTTTGTCATCCCACCACGTCGTGGATCGCACAGCACCTGCAAATAAATCTATACAAAAAGGCCAAGCCAGAGTGTGTGTAACGTTCCAAGAGGATAAACAATGAACATAAGTATTAACATGAAAATCATGTTTATATGACTGGCAGCCTTTGAACCTGTGAAAGGGGTTCTAAGACCTGCAAAAGACATAATAGCGAGAACAACAGAAGTGACAAAACAAAAGGGTATCTAGAGAAATATCAGTCCCCACGTCAACCATATGGATGAGTAACCTCCAAGGAATCCATATAGGTACAATCACAAAAATAGCACAGAAAAAGCTCAGATAGAACAACAAATATCAGCAAAGAACCAATCATTAATGAAGTACCCCTAATTTCATAGAAAAATATTTTAACTGAAATTAAAGGTACTAGTACTTCTGATTCTAATAGCAAGGAAGGAGCAAGCGTCAAGTCTGATCAAACCTTTAGGAATACCTATGATATTATCAGGGGATAAAATGGTGAGATGTTGGTTGAAACAGGCTTGGTTAGCAAAATAATTGACCACTTGGTTACCCTCTCTAAAGATGTGTGATATCTTGAACTCAGTTTGGGATAGAAGATCTCTAATTTGTTACAGCAAATTTTGAAGGTGTCATAGCCCTTGGGGGGAGAGGAAATGAGTTTGATGGCAATTTTGGCATCTGTGTACACCCAAATTTTTCTAATATTGTTATCAATGCACAATTTAACACCTCTATATTGCTTTTAGTTCTACTGTTGTGTTGGAGATGAGGCCAAGATGTTCCTGGAATGCAAAGACGGTCTGACCTAGATGATTTATGATGATACCACCTGCTCCTACTACGCCTGGATTTCATTTTGAGGCCCCATCCATGTTCAATTTGAACCATCCCCTATCTGGCTTAATCCACTTAACAATAGAGATTTTGGATGATATCTTCTGAGGCGGGAGTGAAATTTTAAAAAGAGAAGCAACAAATATGTCCCCTTTCCAGTGTGTAGCTCTCATGAGGTTGATTTTACCAAGAAGATGAAGATAATTGAGGGTTTGTGAGATAATACGATTAGCTTTGAAAGGAGCCCTCTCAAATATGGCTTCATTCCTACAAGTCCAAGTGTTTCACACGATCAGCGGGGAAAGAATATCTCTGATGTGAAGCTGATTAGAAATATTGTTTCTCCAGGCTTGAAGGATCATGAAAAAATTGTCCATGACTGGAATATTGAGTTGAAATTTGGAGACAAAAAAGCTCCAGACTTCAAAGGAAACCTTGTTATGAAGGAAAAGGTGAGGGATAGTCTCTTCACCCTTTTGGTAGATTATTGCACATGCATGGTGGCAAAGGTAGCCATTTGACTGAACCATGCCACAAGTGCATGTTTTTTTGGCAAAATCCACCACATACTTATCTAGAAAATGATTTACTTTATACTCATCCATCCTACACCACATTGTAAAACAACTCCTAGCCATTAACTACCGTATCTTGATTTTTTTGGAACATTATGGAAAATTTCTCCCTCAAACTTCTCCATCCCTTCCCCTTTCTTTTAACAACCTTGTAATATATTTAGTTCTAATTCATTCAGATATTGTGATTATTGACTTATCTCTAACATCAAGTATGTAATTATTGAAGCTTTCACAAAGATTGTTCACCAATATGTTACATTTACTATGAAAAGGGAATAAAATCCTACACCAATGTTCTAGAGTTATTTTTTTTCAGAATGGCTATCTCAACTTCAGGTTTCTTTTGGGGTCAATTTCTTCAAGAATTTTTCATGAATCTTTGAAAATCCCTTTTGTTTGTTATTGATGTAGCTTTCCAAAAGAATTGTTTTAGTTCTTGGGATTTGAATTTCATTTGAAATTCTCACACATGTGCCTAACGTAAAATCTATGTTTAGAATTGGGTACAAGATCTTTTTCCCTATGAGAAATGTAAAACCAGATTGAAGTCCCCAACCCTCCTATGTCATCCAGCAATTCCTCCATAAACCAAGTCCAATTTACCCTATTTTCTATCTGAACTACAATCATGGCAATGGAAAAATGTTTTCATTCGCATCCTTCCTACATCAACTAGCAATTGCCCACCATAACAAGTTTTAAGGAAACAACCATCTAGGCTAATGCCTGTAACAATTTAAAAATCTTTTTTAATTGCCCAAAAGATTGGTGGATCTGAACCATCAACTTTCCTAATAATCAGCTTGCTGCCGTGGTTAAATTTTCTCACTGTCCTACAATAATTCCACATTTCATATTGAATAGAATCTTTTCCTCTTATTTTGAAGTGCCTCCCTTCTAGCCCTTTGAACTTTTTGTTTCTCACTTCAACCTTGCATTTTTTTTAGAATTGATCTTTTCAGCTATTGAAGTGGAATATTTGGATGATCACCAATTGTAGATTCCATTCTTTTGGCAGAATATGAAGTTTTTGCAAGCTTGTTATCATATGTTTTGGCTCATGTGTGAGCTACTTGTATGAATTTGATTTGGAATTCATCTTTCATTACTGGGGAGGCATGAATCCTCTAATCACAACCCTCAAATTTGTATTTTGCAATTACCCTTGTCTTATCATATTTTAGGTATTCAATGTCAAACCTTTTCCAATGCACCAATCTCTCAAAACCTCCCTAAAATGTTTTGCATTATGAAATTTCATCCCAACAATCAATTCACATGTCTTTATGTTTGTGGATTCTTTAAAAAAAATCATATTTTGGTTGTGAATCTTCATTATCAGAATTATGCAAGCTCTCAAATTCATCACTTTCAACATGACCACTAAACCAGTTTTCATTTTCTTCATCAATTTTAGTCTGAAATTATGGTTTTTTTTTTTTTGTCATTTTCTTCTTGTTACTCAATTTGTGGAATAAATATTTTTTATTTGGATTCTTATTCAAGAATATATCATCACTTGACCCTTCACTCGCTTATAAAACAAGACTTGGGGTTTCACTATCACTATCGCTTGAGGCTTGATTAGGCTGCAGATAGCCCTCATTAGAAGAATTATCAAATTCTAACGAGGACTGATTTTTAGCATAAGAAAATTTTCTTTTTTCTTTAGCAGGCCTCATATTCTGAGTCTGAAATTTTCAGACGAAACTAGTTCAAACTGAGCATTTTAAGTCTAAAACATTCTTAGTAGTTAAATCTTGACTTCCTACACCACCCTCCATCTCATTTGCCTAACCCTCACCATTGCCACCTGGTCCCTCACTATCACCTCCATTACAAACACCCTCACACACAAAACCTATCCCATCCTTACCCTGATATTTTCCCTTACAGTTCATCCTTCCCTTAACACTCAGTAACTCAAAATCTTGCCCTTCACCATTTCCCCCAAGAACAGTGTAACTTAAATCATCATCAAAGTTAATAATCTCATCAGGAAGTACCTAATTTCTTCCTCATGTTGAGCGAATACTACATTACGCTCTTCATCCAGTGCATGAGTGTGCTCACAATCCATTTCTTCTACATATTTCAATGGCAAGTCTATCCCGCTATATTGATTCTTGAAATCGCATATGCAATATCAGAACATTCATTGTTAATACGTCTTAGACCTAGTTCTAATGGTAGGCCTAGAACTTTGTAATAAAAGTTCATTGTGCCTTTCCTCCCTCCACATTTCTTATACATATTTCCTAATTCATATATTCCTAGAAAATCAAGATATGTCCCTCAAAGACCTTTTTTTTAATGCCCCCTACATATTTAGATTTATTATCATTCGTAAATCTACCACCATACCAAATGTGAACAACATGTAAGTCACTACTATGTACATAGAGGAAAACAAAAAGTACAGACATACTTGATACAACATCACAAAGGGAAGTATATACACAATTTTTTTTAATCAATTAATAGAACAAGACCACATTTCATACCACAATCATAAACAGTAAAATTGGGACCTCGTTCGCTATTCAATATCTATTCCTATGAAATAACATCTCAAACCCAATGTATAATCAATAAGCAATCATGTGCACAATATAATAACATTAACAAAATGTTATTATATAAATCTATTAAAAAGTATGTTTAACCCCATAAGTATGAAAACATGGAATGGACCTAAAACTCTTTATGTAAAGAAGTCTAAAATGAACCAAGAATGTAACTGAATAAAATATCTTTTCTTTTGTCTTCTTGTCAAACCTGCAATATGAAATTACAAGAATAGGTCCTTAATTCGAGTGTTTTGAAAAAAAATTAAAAAATTACTATTGAATAGGCCAAATGCAAACTAACTTGCAGATGTTGTCACTGAGCACTTTTGGTTTCTTATGTTCTGAAATACAAAAACCAAAAAAAAAAAAAAGAATAGATCTTACCTTTGTTAACACAAACAAACTAAAATCGAAGAACCCCATCTCGATTCCGTCCACTCAAACAGTAGGAAAGCTTTCACAAGAAAACGACAGATTAACAAATAAAAAAAAAAAAATCCACGTCAATTTTCCGTACAGATGGCCAGAACTTATTTTTACCTAACCAAAAATTGCATTTGGAAGAACTAGGGTTTTTTCACTGAATTCTCTCTTAAAAGTACAAAATGTGATTGTGGTCTAATGCTTGTCAAAAGTCCCATCATATATAAGGTGCGTCATTTTAGTCATTGCTCCTCAAAAAACCAGTCGAAGTTGACCAGGAGTAGTGTGAATCATTGTTCACATCATAGGGGGGGTTTCATCTTATAGGTTTTTTTTCGTTTTTTTATATTTTTCCTTATCATAGGGGGTCAAAATAAATTTAACCCCAAGTATTAGGGTAAATTAGGAAAAATAGTATTTTTTTTGGAGAAAAGTATTATTTTACCGCTAAGTATGCCTAATTTTAATTTTAGTCTATAACTATGTCTATTTTTGTTTAGGTCCAGTAACTTACGGAATTGCTTACTTTTAGTCCTTTGTCAGATTTTCGGACAATTTTACTCCTATGCAACTTTGAAAGGCAGTTTTAGTCCATATGCACTCATAGAGTGTCAAATTTGTAGATATATGATATAGAGTGTCAAATTCATGGCACATAAACATTCAACAAAAAACGCCCAATAAAATTAATTGAAAATTTCTCAGAACAGATTGAACTTAACTGAAGAGCTTAAATTAATTCATAATTTTCAAAATTAAACTCTGAATTAAATTATTTTTCAGGTAAGAATTATTCTGTTTTGGTCCCTAATTTATATAGCCATGCCATAATTTTATCATATTGTTTACAATTTTTTATAGATTTAGTATACCATCCAAGTTTCTAACTGCTGGAAGAAATTAGAGCTAACATTTCCTCATCTATTGCTAACTTCCACTCAGGGTGTAATACTGGTTCATGGTAAGTTTTGGAGACAAAAGTACTAGAGAGCGACATAACAAAGTACGAAAAGAAGGACTCAAGTCATCATATGAAATGGAGTTAGGTAGTGGAGAGCAGTACAGGAATGTTTAGCTTTGCGAAGAGTAATAGGAAAGTCATTATCTAGCTGAGTAGGCAAAGATGAAGGATGAGCTGCATGAAGAGACGATGGATGAGCAGAATCATCAAGCGTGGTCAACAGTACTTGGCGACATTGAACATACACCTGTAGAGGTCGAGATGAATGTTTGGAAATAGGTACCAAAGGAGCGCACAGGATGGAAAAGGCACCAAGGTAGAGGGGGAAGTTCTATTAGTGATGTTTTTGTCTTTGTTTGTTGAATAATAAGGGGTGGACTAAAAAAACGTAACATCAGCAAAAGTGAATGATTTACGAGTTAAAGGATTGTAACAACGATACCCCTTTTGGAGGTGGGCATAACCTAGAAAGATGCACTCAGACCTAGGAGTCAATTTATCCATACCATGAATGACGTTAATGACGTTATGTGCAAAGCACACAAATCCAAACACCTGAGGTGAAACATGAAAACGAGGTCTACTGGGGTATAGGTAAGAGTAAGGTATACCTCCATGCAGAACACTAAAAGGCATACGATTTATTAGAAAACATGCAGTAAGCACAACATCCCCCCAGAAAAACTTAGGAACATTCATGTGTGACATAAGTGTGCGTGAAACATCCGAAATATGCTGATGTTTACGTTCTACCACACCATTCTATTGTGAGGTATGAGGGCATGAAGTTTGATGTAGGATGCCATGCAATGCACAAAAAGTGAAAACATCATTTCAATAAATTCCAATGCATTATCAGTACGATAACAAAATGTTGGTAGAAACTAAGTTTTTATTCCATTACAAAAGAAGGTGATTATATTAGATACTTGAGACCTATCTTTCAGTAAATAAAGCCAATTCATCAATAAAGCTAATAAAACATCTAAAACCACCAACAGGCTCAATGTCACTAGGTCCTAGACAACAGAGCGGGCAAGATCAAATGGAAAGGAACTACGATTATTTACTCGAGAAGGATAGGAAACAAGATGACGTTTTCCTAACTTACAGGACTCGCATTCTAACTTAGAAATAGAAGACCCAAGGTGTAAATGTTATTTCAACATAGCTAAGGAGGACCAAGGAGACAATGCCATGGAAACAAAGCGATGAATGTGGAGAGGGCACGAGCGCTGACAGATGTAGTCGTAGTAACCAATGTATAGGCGACCATGCTCTTGTCTGCCACCAATCTTTTTCTTTGTCTGCAAGTCCTAAAACACACAATATGAAGGAAAGATATTGACCGAACAATTAAAAGACTTGGTAAGTTGACTTATTGACGTTAGACTGATGGGAAAATGAGGAGTAAAGAGAACATTATCAAGAGTATCATCATTAGAAGGATGAACTATATCGAAGCCAGAAACAGGAGAACGGGTGCCATGAGCAAGGCGTACAGGGCGTAGCACCCGCTAAGGTAGTAAACCTAAACATTTCCTTAATTACAACCCTTTTCTATAAGAAATTCTATATTACCCATTAAATAAATTCTATTTTATCCATATAATATATATATCACAAAAGATGATAGATATAGCCAAAAGTTTATATTAACTTTCCCACAAATATACACAATCTAAAAAGGAGATAACTAACGTCCAACTGTACACAAATTTATATCCAAACCCGACGAACACTAGGATGTATAATATACATAGCCCATAACTTAGGAGTTTTGATGTCACGACTGACGCACCTATTCAGAGTAACGACACGGCTCAATTCGATGGTATTAATCCGTGGGACATATCTCCGAAAAAGTGTGTGGCAAGAAACTGCATACTCAATAAGTATAACCTTTCGGTATATATACATGAGCAATCAGTCAAGTATAAAGAAATTATATGAATACAACCAATATTCGCCATACATTATCAAATGATTTAAGGAATCACATAGCTACAACCAGACATCAACCAAAGACATAATAGTGGCGTTCTAAATTTGTTTTCTCAGGGCCCTACTTATCAAATTAGAGTGCATCACTCAATGAGCTTGGCCAACCATCACCATCATCATCTCAATCACAATACGTCATCTTCTACTTTCTTTTACTTCCTCTCCTTCCTTTTCTTTTTTTCCCGATATTACATAGCACACAGCTTGTCTGATATCCCATTCTTACTGATGCTACACACAGTACACAACTCGAGTATATCCCATCCTCAGTGATACCACATAGCACACAACTCGTATGGTATCCCATCATCTCTATTGATCATTGACAACACACAGCTCGTCATTAATTATATCGTCCTAAGTTATTGCAGTATGCTCCCAGTTAGGTAAACCATCGTTTCACTTTAATTCCCAACATCAATATCATTAACTTCCTTATTCAATTACATGAAATAATTATTTTTTTAGTCAATAACGTTCCTATTCAATTTCATTCCACAATCAATTGTACAACCACATGATCATTCATCCAACATCCTTGTATGTAACACAATCACAATTAAACACATAATAGCAATTTCAAATATATAAAGGTAATCCTTACAACAGTCAACATCCACGAACAAGTATATAAACAATCCATATATTATATCCATATAAATATATATACATATAAATCCAATGTTCAACATATTATATTCATATAAATATATATATATATAAACCCAACAATCAATATATTATATTCATATAATTATATATATACACCCAACAATGAAAATATTATATTCATATAATTATATATATACATATAAACCAATTAGTTCTACTTACCTCAAATCTCAAAACGATTCTATTAACATGGAGAATAAATTTTCTGATTAAACAGTAGATCGATCAATATAAACTGCATCTAACAAATGAACTAATTAAATAGTCTAATTAAATAAATTAATATAAAATTAAAATAAATTTCCTCCCCACGATAAAAATTGCAATTGTATATGCTGGTGTAATTGTGTCTGTGAATTATCATTTGTGATTTGTGTGTGAGTGACATATATACATGTATATATATATATATATATATATATGTTAATGGTGAGGTGCTGGGGAGTGGCTTTGCTATCTGCCACTTCCATCTCTCTCTCTTTATTATTATTATTATTATTTTATTTTATTTTATTTTTTAATAATTCCCATTACGTCCTATTTAATTTCTTAATTAATGTAATTTGCTCTTAAATATTATAATGAGCTCCAATTTATCCTGTTCAAGTTTTAATATATTCCGTGTCATCCTATAATTTATTTATAGTTAAATTTAAATTTCTTAATATTTACCAATAAATCTCTTCGTTGTTTATAAAATCTTCTGGACGTTACAATTTTTTCCTCCTAATAAAAATTTTGTCCTTGAAATTTAACTAACTTACCCGTTCAATAAAATAAATAGGGATATATATATCTCATATGCTCCTCAATCTCCCAAGTCGCCCTCTCTCGGAGTTGATGACTCCACTTCACTTTCACTATTGGTATCTCATTATTTCTCAATTTTCTTACACTTCTATCCAAAATCTCCATTTGCTCTTCCACGCATGTCAACTCCTTGGAAATCTCTATCGCTGGTTCATGGATGATATGGCCAGGATTAGATCGATATCATCATAGCATCGGAACAAAAAAATATCATGTATTTGTGACATCTCTGATGGCAATGCTAGACGATAGTGGTCCGATTCTTTCAATAATTTCATATGTTCCAATACATCTCGGACTCAACTTCCCTTGCTTGTCAAATCTCAAGATCCCCTTCCATAGAGATACCTTCAGAAAAATCTTATCACCTATTTCATATTCTATCCCCCTTCGGTGTTATCAGCGTATATTTATTGTCGATTTGGGGCTGCTTTCAAACACTTCTTCACTATCTGTATATTTTCCACTGTTTCTTGCACCAATTTATGACCTTCCAGTTATCATAAACCCTCAATATCGCGTACATACTAGATTGTGACATCTCCTTTCATATAAAGCTTCTACGGGCCCATACCAATACTAAATGAAAACTATTATTATATACAAACTCCATCAAAGGTAAGTTATCATCCCAACTCAATTCCTTTTGCGTCAAAATATATTTTAAACTCTTGTGATCAGTGTTAATTTCAAAATTTTCTCCATACAAATAATGTCTCCAAATTTTTACTGCATGCACAATCGCGGCCAACTCCAAATCATGCATGGGATAATTTAACTCATGAGTCCTCAGTTGGCAAGATGCATAATAAATTACCTTTCCATTCTGCATAAATACACAACCCAAACCCTGCTTAGAAGCATTTGTATACACTACATATCTACAGCTACCAGATGACAAACTAAAATAGGAGTTGAGTTGAATCTTTTCTTCAACTCATCAAAGTTTCGTTGGCATTGTTCACTCCACTGAAATACTACTCCCTTCCTCAGTAACTTTGTCAAAGGACCGGCAATTATGGAGAAGCCCTCGAAGAATCTCCTATAATATCCTACTAACCCCAAGAAACTTCTGACTTCTATCACATTCTTCGGTACTCTCCATTCCATAATAGCTTTCACTTTTGAAGAGTCGGGCATAACCCCATCACTAGATATCACATGCCCAAGGAAAACCACCTGATTTATCCAGAATTCACATTCCCTTAAGTTAGCATACAACTCTTTCTCAAGATCTCTAACACTATCCACAAATGTTGTTCGTGCTCCTCCCTACTCCTAAAATATACCAAAATGACATTTATAAAAACACTAACAAATTGATCCAAGTACTCATGGAATGTACGATTCATCAATGCCATAAACGTTGCTTTGCATTTGTTAACCCAAATGGCACCACCAAGAACTCATAGTGACCATAACGAATGCGAAAAGCTAGTTTTGGTATGTCTTTCTTTGCTATCCTCAACTGCCAATACCCAGACCTCTAATCGATCTTTTGATAATGTTGTAGTTCCTTTAATTGGTCCAGTAAGTCATCAATCCTCACAATGCATATTTACTTTTCACTGTCACCCTATTTAATTGCCGATATTCGACACACAATCTCATACTACCATCTTTCTTCTTCAAAAATAGCATTGGTTCTCCCCACGGTGAAGTCTTGGTTTGATAAATCATTTCTCCTTTTTAAGCTCTTGCAATTCCACCAGGACCATTCTATACAGTCAATGGAAATCGGAGCAACTCCTCGAAGAGTTTCTATAGTAAAGTCCACTTCCCTATGTGGTAGCAAAACCTGGTAAGTCATCATGGAATACTTCACGAAAGTCTCTCACTACAGAGATCTCCTCCAATGTGGGATTAACCTTCTCAGCATCTATCACATGAGCTAGATATGCCTCACGTCCTTCTAGTATTAATTGGTTTTCCTCTATTGCTGATATTACACAAACTAACACTACCTCCCCCGAATACTACTTTTGGCTTGCCGAAAGATTCAATCATCACTTCCTTTTTATAAGAATCAACTACTGCTCTATGTTGTGCTAGCCAATCCATTCCCAAAATTATCTCAAAGTCCTTCAGATCTATCACTATGAAATCCACGGGTAAATTTACATCTCGAATACTCACTAAGCTCCCCTTCCTAATGGTATTCACTACCATACCCTCTCCCACAGGTAGATAAACCATAAAATTATATCCCAAAGGACTATTCTCACTTAATATTCTAGATGCAAGTTCTGATGATATATACGAATGCGTAGAGCTAAGATCAATCAAAACATAAGCCTCAACGTTAAATAACAAGATCGTACATGATATCACGTCATTCGGTGCTGGAGCTTCCTCTCTAGTCATGTTATATATTCTTGCTTGGGTCTGTTACTGAGTGACTTAATTCACCAGACCCCCTCATACTCCCACCAATAGTGTGGTCACCATCTCTATTACCTGTGCCTTTGCCTCTCTCAGATCCTCGGTCACTACTCGCAATACTGCTGTATTTCGAGTCCCTTTGGATACACTTCCACCTAAACTCATGGTCGGGCTAGGACAATCCCTAGATATATGCATCCTCTACCTCTACAGTTATAACAAAACCTAGGTATAACATCTAGTCCCCAACATTGTCCTAAATGTTGCCCCCAGAAGTAGAACACCTTGGAGTGAAAGTTGGTCCCCTGTTGTAACTTTGGCTAACTCCCGTACCTGATACAATAGAAGGTATAGTAAACGAACTGCGCTGGATCAAACTTCCATTTAAACCCATTGGTCCACTGAACCTCGACCAACTACTTCCTCAAAAAGCATAACCACCCCGTGAAAAGTTCTCTCCTCTTGTAGAAAATAAAAGTCCGGTTCGCCTCTTGGTCAACCTACTTGACTCCCGCACTATATACGTTAACTTTCCCTTCTCTTCACCTCTTCTTGTCTTCAGTTACTGCCTCTTCTATTCGAACCACCGACTCAACAAGAGTTTTGAAATTCATAGTTATAACTGCAGACCTTTTTCTTAAACTCGAGTCATAACCTCTCTCAAAATGGTAACAATGATCCTCTTGTGTTATCACTGCTTTCGGTGTGTACATGGCTAGTGTAGCAGAACGGAGTTTATATTCTGCCACCATCTGATCGTCCCCTTACACTAAGTTTAGAAATTCCATCCCTTTCTTGTCTCGGTACATCTTATATCTTTATTTATCATCAAATTCCTACTGAAATTCAACCCAGGTTCTCTCTCTTGGCTCATATTCCCTCTTTAAAGACCTCCACCAAATCAAGGCATTCCCCGCAAACAAAGAAACAACATGCTTAATTCGATTCTCCAGAGTACAATTCACTAAATTTAGCACGTCTTCAACTTTTTTCCACCATCCCTTAGCAATCTCTAGGTCTAAGATATCCTCAAGTTTGGTAGCTCCTACAATATATTAATTTATATTGGGCTTGTCCTTATTATTTAATAAGTTGGATCTTATTAATTAATAAAGACAATTTGGGCTTATGTATTTAATTAGATGAAATACAAGTTGAGCTTAATTAAATGGATTTATATTTAATTGAATTTAAATAAAAATTTATTGGGCTTGTATTTTAAGAATAAAAATCGGCCAAGCCCATCATTTTAAGCCCATGGAAATAAAAGGCTAGCAAATCACAATTTTGGAAAGTGCAATTCTAGCCATTAATTGGGATCTCTTTATTTGGAATAAAGAGAAATATACCCAGTAGAGAATAGAATGTGTTTAGAAATATTCTTAATTATCAATTCCAAATAAATATATGATACATAAATTATTTGGAAAATAATTATGAACACTATTACACAACAACAAAAAAAATCCCCCTCATCCAAGGAGAATTCGGCTGCCCCCTCCCTTTGTAAATTTGGTGTGTTTTCTTCTCTTATTCTCTTCTAGCAAAGAGGACATTGAGACCCCTACTTCAATGTAGTGTAGACGAATTAGAGGCTTCCTGCATTGGAGCCTCAAGTGAAGAGTATTTCAATCGAACGTTATTAAAACGAAGGTATTGTTTTTTATCCCTTTTTTTTTGTTCTTGTTATTCAACATCAGCCTCATTTATATTTTTAATTTTTAGTACATCGAACGCCTAGGAATTACAAGGGTACATCCCTTTGGATTCGTTTATTTCTACACTTTAAAATTTTTTGTTATTCACGTTTTATTTATCGCTTGCACTAGCACGTTCCTGGGCCGTACCACACGACCCTTCAAGTGGTATTAGGGCCCGATTCGATGTAAGGACTGATGGTAATGTGATATTTCCATGTTAATGTGCTTTTATGGCTTTTGAAGCATGTTTGCATCGCTTTTTGTTTAGTAGTTATATGATGAAAATAGTTTGTTCGATCTTTGCAATTTTGGGATGATTAAAGCACATGAAAATTTGGAATTTTCTGTATTTATGCTTTATTTTGTTCTTTTATGTTAAACACAAAAATAAGGGGAAGAAACATTGCAGCAGCACAGCCGCTGTCGGCACAAAATGCGCGCGCCTGCGCGGGGGCAGGGCCTACGTGAGCACATGCTGGCAGAGGGGCCTGCGAGCGCACGCGCCCTACAGTGCGGACAGCGACGGCAGCGCAGCTGCAAGGCCAAAAGCAGACGGTTGGGCCGTTTTTCGCCGTTTTTGAAATTTTAATTTTCTGAAATTTTTTATTCTTTATTAATTATGCTTTTAATTTTGGATGAAATTAGATTTTTTATAAAAATTAAAATTGCATACTCAATTGGATTTATTTTGTGCATTGGATTCACATATTTTTATCATCCTTTGGAGAGCAAATTTCGAGCTTGTGTTTTCTTCGTACATTTAATTGTTGTGATATTGGATATCATGGATTGTAATATTACATGGGATGCATATTACGAGATGTATGGATGGATTTTTCACATCCTTACTCAACCGAGGGGGCGCGACTCTCACCTCATTAGAAAATAATCCTGATTCCTCGAACAATCTTCTTAGGGACAATGGGGGAACTGTTGATCTATGTGACCTTTTCCCTATTGCTTATAATGCATTCTTACTACACGTGATCATCAGATTTTGCAACTCTATCTTACTAAAATGGAAAATTGGCTCTTCTAAGGTCATAGGAGATAATGCTTCTGTGTCCTGTCCCGAGCTAGAAAGGGCCTGACTCCGTCCATATTATTGCAACCTTGCAGTGGATTAATTAGCTAACCAAGACTTCTTAATGTTTAGAAGGTAATCATATAGACGACACCAAAATGATTGAGGTCGAGACGAAGACGATGTGAGGTAGCCAGGGGTCCCAGCAAGGACACTCCAGCGCTCAAGTCAGCTAAGGTCTAATAAGAATCTCATTGTAAATAAAATGAGTAACAAAATATTAATCGGATTGCATACCTCAAATGAATATTGAATGGAGTATTTATGGGTTGGCCCAATCGTACAAACATATTTACAACCCTTTAGATTCAGCAACGTGTAGGCCCCAAGTTTGAGTGGACATTAGGAAACCCTCAAGGGCCTTTGGCTTTATTTGTTGTTTTAGGCCGAGATTGCCTTATAAGTTGCCTTAGCTATGGGCAAAGGGACAATTGGGCCGACAATTGTTTGGGTTAGCCAGCATTTAGGTTGGTCAATTACAATAACCATACATCAGTTTGAATGGTTTAAAACTATTTAGATTAAAGATTCACAATTTTATATTATAAACTGTATATTTTATTGGCTATATTATAAGATTGTGTTCCTAGTATGGAAAAATTAATATAAATATTTCAGATTTTGTAATTTTTTGACAAGAAAATAATGAACTTTTATAAGCAACCAAAATCGTAGAACAATAGCATCTCGAGGGAGCAAATGAGACATAGTACATAAGCTTCACAAAACACTCTCTATTTCACGACTGAGCTAATTGAAAATTCTGTAAGTAAGATTGTACAAACATAATTTTAGTTGCTGGAGTGCTTGATTTTCCTTCAAACACAAACTTATGTCTATGACTCAAGATGCCCCAGATAAGTATCATGGCCAAGAGGAACTGAGTCACTTTACACTTCGCAGCAAGATGACATAATCACGCTTTAGTAGATCCCAGCCAAATGGACGTCATCCCCCATGGAATATCAACTAAAACCCAATATTGCCGAGCAAAATCACATGATAAGAATATATGTTCTTCATCCTCCCATGCACAACCACAAACAAGACAATTGTCCTCAACCTCCAGTCTTTTCCCATTCAAATTCAAAAGTACTGGCAATGCCCCATTGCACAGCCTCCAATAGAAATGTTTAATTTTGCCTAGAAGACAAGCCTTCCACAAGACATTCTGACCAAAATTGTTTTAGAACCAGAGGTTTTAGTTATTGTACCTTAATGTCTGGCTTGCGCCCTTTCACCCATAAAAAAATCACTAGTCGTGTAATTTACTTATTATAAATGGTGAACAGTCATTTTAATTACTCGAAAGGTATTCAATTAAAAATTAAGTTTTTTCTTAATTGATGTTCTAATACTATAGGCAATAGTTATTTCTAAATAATTATATATGAAATTTATTAATTAAAATAAATTTTAGAAAATACAATTATATTTACAATTGAAAGCGCGAATGTTAACTATTATTTCATTCTAGTAGCAAGTAGAGTAGGTTTGATGGATCCAAATTTATTATTAATTAGGACTATAGAGGACTTTTTGAAAAATCATACTTGGTATTTTGTTTGCTAAATCTAAGTAATTATAGTGATTAATTATTTTCTTTAGGTCAAACTTTGAAATAATTTATTATAAAACAATTTATTCTCGTCTAACAATTTGTACCAATTTTAGTCTTACAATTATTTTTTTCAGGGGAAAAATCTCAAATATGTATTGCAAATAAAAACACCAATGTGCCACAGAAATATCAAACCAAAGCAAAAGCCTAAACGTACAAAATTGACAACTTCACCTAATTAATACCCATGCTCTCTACTAGGCCCCCGACCACTGCTGTAAGCTAGATGATTCCTCTGAGCCATGGAAATAACCTCTATTGCCTTCATGCCATGCTTGTTGAATACCAATCTGTTCCTTTGCCACCAAAGGGTCCAATAACTGAACAAACAACACTTGGAGTCCAACTCATCCAGTCAACGATGGGCTACCCAAAACCAGTCTTCTTTATCACCCTACTCCTACCTAACTATAGCCCATGGTATGTTCGAGAAAGCCCACACCTGCCTAGCCATCGTGCAATGAAGAAAGTTATGTTCCAAATTCTTGTCAATGGAACTGCAGATGTGAAACCCTCCATCGGCACAACTCCCTTGCTACGGTCTGGAAACTGTAGGAAGAGCATACCAATAGTTCCGCCACACAAACAATTGCACCTTGAGGGGGATGTAGCACTGCCAGATAAACCTTCAGTCAAGCAATGCAATGCAAGAACCTGTTTGTCAATCATCTTTGTATGCCACCGCATACGCGCTATGGACCGTTAGTTGACCCATCCTTTCATAGTGCCACACAATCTCATCCTCCCTTGCTCCACGTTGCAGCTTTAATGAGAGGATATTCTCAGTGTCGCTTGGGTCAAAAACCATCTGAATACGCTCCTCATCCCAGTCCCCGCCTAGCTTATAAGCGTGGCCACCTTCGCATTCGGCTCAATTGAAGTAGGAGGGAACAACACATGAAATGAAACTAGTTGTGGAAGCCATGAATGCCTAATTATTTCAATCAAGCTTCCATTTGAGACCTGCTGCCGATGCTCGCCACAAGCACTTTTCGAGCCGCTAGTAGTGAACGCCATGTGAACGAAAGGGATGGCCCTAAACTTGCTGCAATGAAATTAGATTGCGAGAAATATTTGTGTTAAGGTAACTGATCCAGCAGGGGATTCAGTTTAGTGCCACCCTCCAAGCTTGCTTGGCTAGAAGCACTACATTCAACTCCTTGAGTCATCGGAATCCTAAGCCATCTGATTGTATTGGTCGGCACAACTTCTTCAAACCAAGCCAGTGAATTTTCTGCTCGTTTTCGCCAGACCAAAAAAACTAGACATCATGCCCTCTATCTGTATTGAAACATTGTCTGGAATCTGACAGCATCCCATCACATAAGAAGCAATCACTTGTACCACTAACTACAATAGCACCGCGCCCTGATTTAGGAAAGCAATTTCAATGACAACCCTTGCAACTTTTGCCACACCCAATCTCGAATACTAGAAAATACATCTTTCTTATATCAACTCACATAGTAGGCAACCCCAAATACATTTCTTGCTACTCCAATTCCAAGACTACCAAGCAGCCAGCAAGCTTGCTGCAAACCTCCCTTGCCACTTGCCAATTAAAGAAACCCTAAATTTATGCTTATTAATTATGGGCCTTAAAGTCGCCTCAAAATGCCCCAGGATATCCTTCACGCACACCATTGTCTCCTTGTTCGCTTGGCAGAACACCAAAGTTTCATCAACAAAAAGGAAGTGTGACGCCATTGGCCAGCTACGAATAATCGCCACCCCTCTTAATACCCCCATGACCTTTACACGTCTAATCAAACAGATGAATACCTTTGCACAAAATAGATAGAGATGGGGAGATAATGAATTCCCTTGACGAAGATCCCTCTCTGATTTGATGTGACTGAACTAACCCCATTAAGTAAGAAAGAATAAGAAACTGTAGTAACACATGTCATGATCAGAGATACAAAATTCTCTGTAAACCTATCTAAGTAAGATCCTCTCAAGAAAAGTCCATTCCACACAGTCATAGGCCTTGTTGATATCAAGCTTAAAGATACATGATCGGCATTTCCTAGCACTTATGTGAAAGATAATTATTTAACTCATACACGACTAACACGTTATCCGTAATCACGACAACCTAAATAAATGACGACAAGAAGACATATAGAGAATCACTAAAGGGTTTCAAGAGATTCGCGATAGCCTTAAAATCAGTGATATGCTAAGGAGTAGGACACTTAGGCAAAAGAACAAATATTAGTGAAATTCAATTTAGAATTCACGATGTTATTATTCAGAATATCCAGGACAAACATAGAAACATCAGTACCCAAGATATGCTAATAGTTATGAAAGAAAATACGGGACATACCATTTGGACTGGGCTACTCAAGGGGGTGGTGCATTTGATTGATTGCGCGCTTAACTTCATCCATGGAAAACGGGTGAACAAGATCAACATTTATCTCCTCCATCACGTCCAGCAATAGACACAAAAGCACGTCGTCAATAGCTTGCTTTGAAGGTAGTGTGGGTCTCTCAAAGATTTAATAACCATTGTTCTAGTAACGTTTGTTGGCCCTCAAGTGAAAAAAAAAAAAGAAGCAATATTCTTATCTCCTTAACACAACCAAGAAGCCTTGGCATGTTGTTTCACTATTAATTCATCCTGAGCTTCCAGATCCTCCAACTTATCCCTCAGTCGTTCCACTTGATTTTTCAATATAGTCTCAAACAAAAGCAAGCGAATACATTTGGTCAACAATTGGTCACACATTACTGAACACAGCGATGTTCCATACTTGGAGACCTTCCTAGCATCCTTTCAATTTTTCCAGCAATGACTCCGAAGGCGGCCCGATTGACCCCATCCCCCAACTTGCTCTAATGATCTGTGCACACTCGATTGAACACGCCCAGGTGGCCTCGAAGCGAAACACGCGTCAGTCTTCCTTTCTACAGGTGCTCATGCTAGATTGGAATCTATTTGCAACATGGCGTGGTCTTAACCAACTACTTGCTTATGGTGAACCCTTGTCCTCGAAAATAAGTCCGCCCAGGTCTGATTACTATATGCTCGATCAAGTTGAGCCCGTACTGTGTTCGAATGAGCTTGATTGTTGCACCAAGTAAACATAGAGCCACTGAGCCCAATAGCGTGAAGTGAAAGAATCAATATGACTAGGGAACGCGACGGAAGAGTGAAATAGAAAAAAAAAATTAAAACAGTTCAAAAGGGTGTTCCCCTTGAAATTCGTCAAAAGCATAATAAAAAATATATATAAGCATGTTAGACATGTGGCTAAAGAATGAAATAAAAAGCATAGTAATATAACATGAAACTTTACCTTTTGTTTTTTTAGATGAGCAGCAACGTGCATTGTTTTCCTTTTCCTCCTCTTCCGTTCATTTTAGAATCTAAATTAAAATCCCTCTAATTTGTTCATACCACACTATAGAATAGATATAGTTCTTTTTCTATTGCTAGATAGAACAAAGAACAAGAAGGAAAAACAACTCCAAACAAACGCTATTTTTTAGTGCTTTTGGATCGTTTTATATTCTAACTTGAATCAAATTCAATATAGAACAAAAAGGAGAATTATTTTTCAGAGGGAAAAGGAGCAAAATTTCGTGCGTATGTGATTGGTTATGTTGGATATGTGTGTAGTTTTGTATATCACATACAATTGAATTCAAAATTCAATAACTACCAAATTTGCCTCCAAGGAAACCTTATACACCCACATCCATATAACTTTCAATCATGATGAAATAACCACTCCATCATGTTCATCATGGTGAGGAGTTTCAACTCCTTCTTAACTTGCTCAAACCTCCCTCAAATGGGCTTGGACTTCAAGTATGCACCAGGCTTGATTTAATTTGAAGTATGCACCGGGCTTGATTTAATCAAATTAAATCAAGTCCGACCAAAATTCATCAGACAATAATTAATTAAATTAACTTTAGCCCAACTAAGTCCAAAGATTTATCTAATTCAATTAAATAAATCTAAGCACAAACACTAATTAATAGATCCAATCAGTTAATTAAGCCAAACTTAATAAATTAATCAAATTAATTTAAAGGTGTTAAGCCTATAAATTAATTACTCCTATTAATTCTTTAGCCATCCATCAAATGAATTATTAAATAAATGATTCAATCATTTATATATTCTCCTTGAATTAATTTAATCTAATTAAATTAATTTATTTCTTCTCGAATTAATTTCAAATTAATTCCACCAATTCCGTAGTGATTTGTGTGTGACTCTTTCGGTTCACCCTCAACTAGACTTGGGTATTGTGTTCAACATAAATAATTAATTAAATCTAATTCAATTAATTATTTTAATTAACCATTAATCGGAAACGCCCGTTACCATAGGTGGCCGTCTAGCAACAGTCCATGGCACTAAAGACTAGATGAATGTTGGCTTGAACATTTAGGCTCCTCGAGTTCCATACAGGTATGGTCCTTCAGTCGACCATCTCCCAGCCTTAGTCAAAGGCATGAAATTGGGCGTCGGTTCCCATCCTGGACCACGCAACTATGCTGAATACTTGAGATGTGTTTACTCTATTAATCGACAAAGGAATTCCTATTCGACCAATTGCTATGGCGATAGATTTAGAAAGTCTAAACTATTTTAGAACGCATAGGAATATATCCATCAGATACTGATAGGGGACGAGTTCTATCTTGAAATCCACCGTCCTCACTACATACTCCTACTGCATTGAACATGGCTTATAACGACCACATCGAAGACATAATCATCTATCGCCAGATCCAAGAAATAGGCATCATATGCATGCGACTACCATGACTCCTCAAGTCCAAGGACTAATCCTGTATTATCGGAGCCAAGAATTCAAGTCATACCGACCAAGCCTCCAAGGCTTCCATATGAAGATTTTCGTTAGTCAGTTCAATCAGTTAACAACCTTGGCAACTAATCCATTAAAATTGCATAGACATCCCATGTTTGTCAACGATGAAACACGACACTCATCTAATGAATGCAATACTCAGTGCAAGTCTCTATAGGACTCTCGATGCCTAGTCTCGAGGTTCTCGACTTGGAACGTTTCAGACCAAACCTCAGAAGTTGGTTTCATAGTTGCCATGCAATGCACAACACAACTACATAGGTTATTCAATTGGTCTATGGGCATTTGTTGTGACATTAAAACCTCGTTCAGCATAAATAGTAAGCACAACAAACACATGGTGCTACAAATGAATGCTTACTACATTCATCAAGATAATATCACGTTCATAAAGATTGCTAAATGGTTTCCAAAATCGCCTATCTAATTGGCTTTCTGATCACCTATTCTAACATGAAGCCCCCTACGAAAAGCCTCAATTTGCCATGTACCTCGAGTTTGAAATCTTTGGTGCTCATACTGGTAGAGAACCATGTTAAAGTCTCTCGCACAAAGCCACGGTCGAATGAACACTATACTCGGATTGCCAAGCAAGCTCTAGGATTCCTTACAGCGTACGACCTTGGGGTAACCAGAGAAGCCTGTGAACCTCTATCTCTCTAACTCCCCGGGCCAAAGACCATAGCGTCCACATGATTATTTGAGAAAGACTAGAGCCAAACATTAGCGTCCTTACAACACAATAGTAAGAGACTCTTACCCTTACCCCTAGACGCCACTTCACACCATAGTAATTAAGCTTCTCTACGATCAACTCACAGCTCCTTGTACTACACTTGGTCTCGAAGATAAAAACCAAGCCCTGCACTTGCTTGCTCAATAGAAAAACTATAGAGGACGCCATCCCCTAACAATTCTAAATTAAAGTTTTCATGGTTACCTATGAGACTGCACCGCAATCTCCACTGATATAGGATCAGAATCCTCATCTCTCAACTATAGCCATTTCTTGCACGGGTGACCCATACAAATTTCATAATCTAGAAGCAAAGGCCCTCGGTTCCGCTTATGTGGCCCCCTCTAGGCCTTGGCCGGCCAAACACCTCCCTCGCTAACCACTCTCTCACTTATTCTTGGATCGCTGTGCAGACATAAGTAGAATTTGACTAGATTATTTTTCAACAATGGAGCCTTGCATTGTGAGTCCTCCATCCCAATCACACCCTTAGCTTCAATCATGGCTTGACCTTGAGTGCCCTGAACTGTAGCTGTTGGGCTAGGTATCACCACAGCTTCATGGGTATCCCCAACCAGCTGGTTTTTACTAGCAACAACCTTCACTGGTTTCCCTTTGCTCGTATCTCCACCTATACCTCGGGCAGTCTTCCCAGCTAAAGTGCATCCTTATCAATGATAATAGGCCCCCCAATTCCTTGTCCTATATCGCCTGTCCCGCATTTTCCTTATCGACCCTCCCTACGGGTCTTGCATGCCAATCAAACTAAAATTAGCAAAATCCTTGAATACGGCCGGTCCTTTTTTCCTCCCATAGTTCTTCGATTTGACATTGTGGGACACCTGTCGTGACCCCTGATGGAAATCGTGCACTAGGCCTGGTCTTGGTTGGTATCAGGGCCCTGAGCCAGGGGCCATATGGCGTATCTTACCCTAGGTCCAGAAAACCCTCTTTGAACTACATGGTGTAATATTTGGCAATATGGCTGAGTTTCTCGCGATAATAGCATAAATTCGGAAGTCTCTCATAGGCGAAAGTAACCAAATGCTCATCCCCAAAAGTTCTAATTTTCAGAGGGCTTGTCAGAGGGAGGTTGATATTCAATGAGACACGAACACGTAACGAACACCCCCACGCCTATTCAGAACCATCCATCTCCATGTCCTTGAACCGACCTATTTATTCGCAATGTGGATAGCTATCCCCAGGTTCATCCTACTTAGTGGTAGGTTGTGGATGTGAATGAAGAAGTCACAAGAATGCAAGTCAACTTGCAAAGGGTTCTCATCAACCCCAATCTCGTTTAAAACCAGAATATTTTTTCAAACTCCATGGGCAGCCTACTAGCGCCAGGTTACAATCAATGATATAATTGAATCGAAAAAGCAGCCAACTTTGTTGCAGTTGGACGATTTCCATTCCCTTTCATTACTAGGAGCATCCCCTTCATCGATGTGCATAAGGCTTCAAAGTTGTATGCCATTATGACAACAAGTACCCCACTAAACACAACTAATGTGCCTCTATTTCAGCATGCCAGCGCCCCCTCCCCCTCCCCCTCCTCGCCAGAACCAACCCTGACTCCTCCACCTCTATTAGCTTGAGAGACCTGTGTAGCCTCCTCGAGTTCGATTCTACCCAAAATGCAAGTTAACAAGCAACGTGCGGCAAAATTTGATCACCACAGGAGCAGACTCGACGAACCCCCCTGTTGTCGTACACCTGGAATCCACCAAAAGCAACATCAATAAATTAGAACGCACCCCAGAAATTAGAGAACTAAAATTGTAAACTAATTGGATCATGTGCAAGTCATATACAATTTTTTGATAAAATTGGCTGAAAAATAACTAAAATTAAAAAAAAATACATAATTAAATTGAGAAATCAATTCATGCAAAACCAAAAAAGCCCCCTCAAACTTATAGGACTAAACTTGTAATTTTTCCATAAAAAAATCTAAATATTAACTTTTACAAAATTTAAATCGTTTTATTTGAACAGTTAAAAAATGATTATTATAAAATGATCAAATGAATTTAAATTTGAATTATTGAACACTTTTATGACTATAATATAATAAAATTTTAAAAAGTGATTTTTAAATTAATGTCACAATGGTTTCATCTGTTGTACATCTGGAAGCGCAAGTTGTACCCTGCGTAATTTCCACGCTGTATAAATGGGAAGAGGTTTGTCGCATACAAAAAATCAAAGCCCCGCTTTGTATTCGTCTGTTTCCGCCATCTGATTTCTCCTCTCCCGAATTCAAATTTGGGGTTCTCACCAAACCCTAGCTTTCTCTCTCTACAAACCCTGCATTTCCCTGCGAATTTCACTCTCTCTTTTGGAGTACAGTTAGACAAGACGAGCGATGAGGAAGGGTGCTAAGAGGAAGGCAACACACAAGGGCGAGTCTCAGAAGAAGCCGCCGGCTGAGGAGCAGAAAAATGAGCCGAGCGAAACCCCTAGCCATCCGGCAGAGGAGCAGAAGAATGAGGCGAGCCAATCCCCTGGACACCCGGATGAAGAGAACCACTTGCAGGAGAGGAGCGGGGATGCTGAGCCCCAGCCGAGCAAGGAGGCAGCTGCCAAGGGCAGACGTAAGCGAGCCAAGGTTTCCAAGCCTGAAACAGAGCCGGAGTACTTCCCTGAGAAGCGTAATTTGGTAAAAGCTCTTCATTTTTAGCTCATGATTACGTGCATTGATACATAATTTATGCGTATGTGCGTTCTGTTTATATGAATTGTTTTAATTCAACTGTTACAGGTTGTTTGGGATTGCTGTTTAGCTTGTTGATTGATGTTATTTTCCTTGGAAATTTCTGGATTTTTGGAAAATCCGAAGGGAGAAAATAACTCCTGAACCTGGTGGTTTTAGTATTAAGTGTTTGAGTTTTTATTTTCTATCAGGAGAACTGGGTTTTTCATCTTAATGAAATTTTAAGAATCATGGATTTTCTAAATATTTTAAGCGATATATCTGTGCAGGAGGATCTCTGGGAACAGGTTTTTCCAGTTGGCACAGAGGTTAGGATACATTCAATTACTTTAAGTCTTGGCAGCAACGGCTCTTCCTCATAGTTGTTTTAGTAATTGTTTGTCTAATGTGCTGGCTTGCTAAAGTATTTTTTATTGCCAGTGGGATCAATTGGACATGGTCTATCAATACAAGTGGAACTTTTCTAATTTGGAAGTGAGTTACCCAAATCTTGTTACTTCTTATATTACACATACTGATCATTTGTTCTCTTTTGGTCTTTTGTTTGGTGATTCAATAGTACGCCAACCCTGGAGTGCATGTATATTGAAACATACTGAAGAATTAATGAATAGTTGTTCTAACATTTCTTGAGCACTGCATAGGATGCATTTGAGGAAGGTGGAGAATTACATAATAAGAAGGTCTACCTCTTCGGCTGTACAGAGCGTAAGTAACCTTTACTACTTGCCCTCCGTTTTTTGTTTAAGTCTGCCTCATGCTATTATTTCTCTTGCAATTAAAATTTATGCTATACATCATGATGAGTACTACCATGGGTGAATAAGTTACATGGCTGGACTCAAGTTTTGCCTCTTTGATTATGTTTGTTGTGGTTAACCATTGTTGTTTATTTACCCTTGCTTGGCACAGTTCTTGCTTCAGTACCAGTTGACTCTCTTGATGCTTTCTCATAACAGTGCTAGCTAGTTAACTCTTTCTGACTACTGTCTTTTGCAGAGTGTTATGTAAGCTTTTTTGCTTGCCTTTTAACTAACTGAGTATAATTTCTGCAGCTCAATTGGTCTCTTTCCAAGGTCAAGGAAAAGTTACAATGATCCCTGTTGTGGTTGCCGTAAGCCCTGAAACAGACAATTGTTTATTTGTGTACTTCATTTGTTTTGTTAGTATTCTTAATTTGTTTGATTGGTCATATTGAATTCTAGTTCGATAGGCGTGGCTTTCCTGATATGTGTGGTAGTGTTTTACTCTTTTATATAACTTTGGTTCAAAGTAAATCGTCTGTGCTTAATTGTACTTGCATTATGCAGTTACAAAATGAGGTCATACACATTATTAGAACAATGTATTCAAATGCGTGCTTTAATATTTCAATAGTAGATATAATCGCCATGTTTTGAAGCTTGAAGCTACTTTTGCTATAATTTCTTTCTCAAATTTGAAGAACATCTCGTATTTATTTTAAGGAGATGAAATTTATGTCAATAAGGCAGGACAAAAATACATATTAGGTTTATGGTATTACTTTGTTGTTCCAGAAAAGTGGGGTTGTTATTATAGCATCTCTAAACTGTGTTAATTATGATATTGTCTAATCTACAATTTACCCCTAATATACTTAGTCCTCTGATACTATAGGACTATCTTTTCAACTTGCATATCTTATGTTAACAGGTGGTATCGCCTTTCCCCCCCTCTGACAAGATTGGGATTAAATCAGTTCAAAGAGAGACTGAAGAAATTGTGCCGATGAAGCAGATGAAAATGGACTGGGTTCCATATATCCCACTTGAAAAGAGGTCTTAAAAGTTCTGTTATTTTGTTGCTGCTGATTTGTTTGTTAAGTTATAGAAAGTTCGTCAATCGTTATTTTCCAACAGGGAATCTCAAGTTGAAAGACTTAAAAAATCGCAAATCTTTATTTTGAGCTGTACTCAGAGAAGGTATATTCTTGTGACTGCTTTCTCCCTCTTATGGTGATTCTAATTTGCTCATTTGTCCCTCTGAGGGCATTTAAAGTCTGGTCTCATTTATGAAAATAGATACAGATTGCCTGCCATGTACCAAATTGCCTATACTTTTTAGTCTGTCTTACTGGCTGTCCTTAGGCTTGTTTACATGGTTAAAATATTATGCGGATTTAACATGCCATCAAGTTTATTTCTGCTCTGAGACTGGCATAATTCTTTTCCTTTGAAAGTGAAGGATCGTGAGAATTTTGTTATCAATTGTTTATTAATAAATTTGTTTCTCCAGTTTTGTATTTGGTGATGAATTTAGCTGAGGAAAAACACTACGGAAAATTGTGATGTCCATCAGTAAACGACTTATGGGCAGTGGTTAAAGTACCCATTTGCATCCATTGAATATCCTTCACTGCAAGCCTTGTGTTGCATTTGGCTTGTTTGAATGTAATTCTTTCACCCAACAGGCTCACGGGCCTAGGTTGTGACATCTCTATTGTTAGGATTTGATGGAAATATGTTAAAATATTCACAGGTAGGAATATGTAAGATGCTATGGATCCATTTTCTTCAATTTATTTTTTACAGTAAAAAGGTTTGTAAAATGAATACTTATTTTGTGGAAAGAAAATTGCTGGAAAAATCAATTTTTCTTGATTTTGCTCTTGGTGTAACTTCATCACCGTTAAGTTCTAGATCAAATGGGGTGTAAGTGTTATAGTTAGGAAATTAAACGGAACATTCATTAAACTCTGCATAGTGACAGTTTTTTGTTGCAGGGCTGGTCTAAAGCATTTGAAGATAGACCGTGTGAAGAAGTTCGAGTATTGCTTACCATGTAGGTGAACATAGTGTCCATTTGTTTTAATTGATTTCTTCTAGTATGTTGTATGCAATCTCCTTTCTGTTTCAGTTCCTGGATCTGGATAAATGTTGTGCTCTTTATGTATTAACAAAGAAATAGGTCCTTTTTTGTCGGTGTATGTGGTTTACAAGTCTCATCAGATAAGCAGAGGGAGACAGGAACTCCTGGAGAGTTGAGAAGTTTTTTGGTTAATGTGCTGGTGCATCTATTTCGCTAGAGCTGTAGATCTTTCTTGAATAATTTGGGATGGGATATCTGATTTAGTTCCTTTGAGTGGCTAACCATTATGTGCATCCCTTTGTTTCTGATTTATGTATGTGATAAATATGAGTTTTGATTTTCTAACTTGGTTGTATTTGCTAAGTGAAATCCACATCCATGGAAAATATTGATTTATGCGAGTGCTTCTCATCTTTTGGCAGACTTCTACCACCCCTTCCAGGAAGATGAACTTGAACAGAGCACAGTAGTAGAGCTTCTATTTCCAATAGATCCCAAGCCAGTAAGATTTGTTATACTAGAGTATACGTGAAATGAAGCAAGTGTTCAGATGTTGCCTGTTTCAGACATTCACAAGAAATGTCTGATAACTTTACAAAGGTATTTAAATGAATTTGATTGGCTAACCTAATTTCAAATCTGCTTCCAGGTTTTCTGTGAGTTTGATTGGGAGCTGGATGAACTAGAGGTATACTGAAAATTATGTTTCTATATTCTGGTTTTTCACAATCCATAAACTACTTCAGGAAGCTCATTTGTGCTGTTGTGTATTCATATGCTTGATTAAAGATCTCAATATAGAAAACTGTTTTGACCAAGTAAAATAAAAATTCAGGAGTTCACGGATAAGCTTATTGAGGAAGAGGAGTTGCCAGTAGACCAGAAAGAACCTTTTAAGGTAGTTCTTCACAGCAATGGCAATGGTAGCTTATGTCTCAATTTTTTTCATTCCTTACATAATCCACTGGAGATTGACATCCTCTTTTCTTTAGGACTTTGTGAAGGAGAAAGTTAGAGAAGCTAAAAAAGCTAACCGCGTGGTACGTTTTGATAGGAACATCTGGTTAATCTTCTCTATATTGCAGGCTTCTTGAATGATGCCTTCCTTTTTTTCTTTTGCCCCCTTTTCTTTTTTACAGGCAAGGGAGACCCGTAAAAAGACACTAGCAGAAATGAGTGAGGAAACTAGGGCTGCTTTTGAGAATATGAGATTCTACAAATTTTATCCTGTACCTACACCTGACACTCCTGATGTATCAAATGTGAAGGTGAGTACCCTCATTCTTAATATTATTGTTTGCTTGGTCTGGTCATGAAATTTTTGGTTTGATATTTTATTTTAGAAGCTTTAGTTCGTATCCTGTTATGTTTATGCAAATAAAAAAACAGAATAAACGATAATGTTTAAGAAAAGCACAAAAATTCCCTTTGTGGGATATCTATTTCATTTGCTTCTTATACCCTACATTCCGTACTAAACCCTTCATTTGCCTCAGTGGTGAACTGATTCATTTGTTAATTGCAGTTCTTGCTCCCTTTAGAAAGTGTTGTTCATAAACAAAAAGTTACTAGGTTGATTACTTTGCCTTTCTGTTTTGCTCATGCCACTATGTAGCTTAATTTATTTAAGCACCTTATGAATAGGGATTTTTCACTGTTTCGGTGCTTTGGATTCTTGCGTTGAAAAATTTGTTTTGTTTTAGAGCTTGGCCTTGTAGTCTAACCCTAGAAGCTGGCGCATTTTGTGCTCTTTATTTTTCAATATGGAAAAAGGCTGGTAATTACCTCTAAAAACCCCTGCGATCACTCTGTTGTATCTAATATTCCTATTATAGCTGTCTAAATTGATGTTCCTATTAAATTGTGTAGTTACTTTCAGGTATATATATATATATATATTTGCCTGCCATAAGTGGTGCCATTTGGCATGAAAGTTACAGAAAATTTTCATCTGTATGTGATCATAATGGACTCCCAACTGAAAGAGTTTCTGGAGTCTGCCTAAGCTCAAATCTGCTGCCTGATCCAAACAGGATGACACAGCTGCATAGAAGTTGTTGATGAAAGAACAGTTGTGAGATATATAGCTGATTATTCTCATAAAAAAACTTTGTTCACATTCTAAATAGCATCATTGAGGGGATCTTTTCTGAGATTTTGGTCACTGCTACACAACTCTTCTGTCATACGATTAGGTTAGTCGTGGTTTAGCAGTAACTGTTAATTATTCCTTTTATAAGGGCATGAGGTATGTTCCATTTGGACGGTTTTGTCTGAAGAGTATTGTCGTATTAAATAGTTGAGATATATAGATAGTCATCTGTCAAATTCTGTTGTTTGCATTTTATTCCATTTGTAATTAACATTGAGAAAGAATGATAAGTTTTTGGGATAAATCAGAGACCATAGAATAGTATCCACAAATTTTATCATTAGTGTAGGAAACCAGAGGTTTCTGCAGTCAAATATAGAAATCTGAACTATATTCATGTCAATTGGCACGACACCTTAAGTCATTAACATGAAAAACTGTTTACATGGACAAGTTAATGCATCTTTTCACACAATATTTGGTGCTCTTGCAAATGAACATATTGTTTGGAGAATTTATTGTGGTGGTTGCTATTCTCCAAAATAAAAATGGGATGATTTGTGGATTTACTATTCATCCCCATTCTGCAAACCATATGGATCAGTGTAACAGAAATACATTTAGTATCACCAATCAAAAGAATGTGCTGTCTAGTTTGCCACCCCTGATTACTGCACAAGCTTGGGCATCTTAGCTCCTTTTGCTAGATGAGTCCTGCACTTCTGAATGCTATGATTTACGAGTAGTCTGGACTGTTCATAATGAGATCTCGTGGTAGTAGTTCATATATATCTTCAAAGCATCTGAAGAATATAGTTCATCTTTTATTCTAATTATTGTTCAGAATTATGGCATATATCTTTGTGTTTTAGAAGCATTAGACATCTCATCTCTCTCCCTTGTCCATCAGAACCTGATTATATCTGCAGTCAGAATGCAGAAATTGATGGCTTCCTGTTCGGCTCTTCCCATACATGTCTTTACAGTTCCTGTTGTATCTACATACTATCTAGTCAGCTTGCTAGTATTATAGCTGAGATCAACTAGAGGAATTCGTAGCTGTTTTCATAACTGAAATTTTGGTTTGTCTGGGCATAGGTTATTTATTGAGTTTAATTCTTAAGAATGCTACTTTTTTCACATTCTCTTATCTTATCATTCTTGTGGTACTATAGCCTTGATAAGAATCTTACCTGTTGCTTGTCTCCAATCTGCAATACAGTCGCCCTTCATAAACAGATACTATGGGAAGGCTCACAAGGTTATGTGACTGACACGACAAATACAAGTTTTGTATGGAAGAGTGCATCTCTTAGTCATTACTTGTTGCCGTACCTACTTCGTGTTCGATTTGGCTCCAGATATTTACAACCTGTAAATGCAAAGAGAATCATAACGAGCAGGCTTATGGCTTTCTTGTCATAGAAAGTGTAAACTTAAAGAGGTTAAGACTAGGAAATGAGGAAAAGCAGAGTTTACAGTCATTTCCTGTACCTTCTTTTGTATTAATAGGAAATCATCAATTTTGTAGACAATTAATTGAATTCACAAGCTGTGAATTCCTTAAGATTACTATCTTCTTGTTCTTAAGTTTGCTGATTATTGTTGAGATATTTCACTTCCCATGTAATTCCTGTACGATGGGCATCAAGGATTGTGGTAAATGTACCTTATTTATCATATTCTGACATGCTTTAGAGGGTGTTGAAGCAAAAGATAGAGAGTACATCTGCATTTCTTTTTTAAACTTTGTTGAACCTACGCCCTATTTCAAGCTTGGAATAATTTTTAATTGTTGTGATACTTATGATTTGAATTTGGAGTTATTTTTTTACTGTTTCTTATTATTGATATTTATAATTCACTTGAATAGATAGGTGAATAGTATAATATCAAATCAAGAGAGAATAATATAATGTAGCCGTTGGGGACATTCACCTCATAGACATAGGCCATATGGCCAAATCACATAATTTCTTATTTTCTATTTCTTGCTTTGCACAAATTTTAACAGAAATGTTCAAGGAATGCACTTAGTTGTCGTAACACATGAACAATATGATATAAAAATCATCCTCCTTGGAAACTTGGCATCCTTGCCCTAGCAGGTGAGAAATTGGGAATTTCTTATTCTCAACGTGAATTTGATGTGACTTTCACATGCATTGTTTAATTTATGATATTCTATTTATAGTTAGTTCTAGTTGAATTTGTCACTCTGAATCTGCAAGCTCGGTTTGAAGGTGAATATAACGTGTATTCTTTAATTTATGGTATTTTCTTTGTCATTCGATCTAATACTATTTAGTTATAATCTGAACATGCAAGCCGATTCAAAGAATGCTCTCGGATGCATTATTTAGTCTATAGTATTTAACTAAGATTAATTCCAATTCCATTTGCCACATCTTGGATTTGCAATATGCCTCTAAGGTGGCTCTAAAACCATTTGTCATGGCCCGTATTCTCTAATCGATTTATATGTGACTCTTACTATCGTTTATTTTATAATATTCTATTTAAAATCAACTATAACATCATATGTCAGAGCCCGTCTACAAGTCTAATGAACACAAAAGCTCTTTAAAGTTGATTGTATACATCCCACGATTAAATGAAAACTTACCTAAAAGGAATACCTCAAACATGAAAACATGTGATTCTAGCCAAACTTATAAAGCATTTACCTTTTCATTTTAAGGCATGGTCACATGCATAAGTCCATTTATCTACTAAATGACAAGCTCGTTTTGGAAACAGAAATAGAAATTAAAGCAAAACATATTCTACAATAACAAAAGGTAATGTACCATTTTTAACATTGATGGTAGATCTCATCATCCTTATCCATGTCCTCACAAAGCTATGTCTGGCCATGAATGAGCATACGAATGAATGATAACTGATCTTTACTGGGATAACTCAATAGTTTGGGTATAAAATTTTTTTATGAGAGATCTCGTGTTCGAATTATGAAAATGTATATGTGTTGTGTGCATGACATGAGTGTAAAAAAATAAAAAAAGATAAATAAAATGAAATGGGTCCAACCCACTTTCAACTATAGCCATTGAATGAGGTGCAATTCCTTCACTTGTAGTGATTCCTATGCATTTGGCAGCCAAATGGAATACCCTATTTTACTTTAATTCACCTTTTTCTACACACTGTGCTCTATGACTCAATTGTTTGGTGTGATCACATCACATGAAAGTGGTGCAGTAATAGTAGTAGTTGAGAATTAGTGGTGATAAAAGATTTTCTATCTATCCAAAATAATTTTAAAATAGTATTTTATGGTACGTTTTAAAGTTTTCAACGGAGAAGATAAATAACATTAAGGGTAAAGAAGAAATTTCATTTGTAAGTGAAGTTACGAAATCGCCCTAAAAAACGAACTATAGCCCTGTAAAGAGAGTCCGAAGATGGATGAAATAGTAATTTCTCACTTTTGAGCTAAATAGAGGCGACACTATGTATAAGGGAAGGGAAAATTGCAATTTTAGTCCTATAAATAAATTCATGAAGAACCGAAATGCCAAACTCTTTCTAGTTATAGGACTAAAAATACCAACGCCTCCTAAGTTACAGGACTAAAATTGTAATTTAATTGGGTCATGTGCAAATCACATGCAATTTTTTGATCAAAATGGCCTGAAAAGGATGAAAATTGCCAAATTTTTAAAATTACAGGACTAAATTACAAAAATCAATTTCTGCAAAACCAAAATTACCACCTCCCATAAATTACAAGACTAAAATTACATTCTTGCCGAACTTAAAAGGAAGCGAGGTGGGGACTAAAGTTAGAAAGAATCCCTACTCTAGAGTTAAATTCGAATACACAATGATTATGTGGGAAAAGTGACTCTCTTGTCCACCATCTCTTCTACAACTGCATCATGAAGCTAAGATCGTTTACACCCTTTATGTTTGCCTATTCAGTTCAGATTGATACTAATTTAGTTTAAGGTTATATTGATTTTTGACAGGAATGAATTACTCATCTTCTCGTCCTTAGACGCAATCTGATTTGGCTGAACTTCTTAGACAATAATTTGATACATTGAATTACAATGACCTCTCCTAAGATTTGTCATAATTACGGATAATCCCTCATTGTTTGAAAAATTACAATGCCTCCTGATATTTGATGAGATTATGTAATTCTTGAATAGAGGTATGAAATTGTCAACTTTACCCTTATTATATTTTTTTCTTTTTTAAAAAAAAATTAAAAGCTTATAAAAAGAAATCCAACAAAGTGGATGAATTTTTTTTAAAAATTATCCACTTAGTCCATAAAAAATCAAAAAAATTTAAAAAATAAAATAAAATTATAATTTTTATTCCATAAGGATATTTTAGTCAGTTCACCACAAAAAAAGGATGAAAACCTAACGAATTGGGCTAATTGCTAGACGAACCGTTAAATCAAGAATGTATTAGTAATTTTTCAAACAATGAAAAGGTATTCATAATTATACCAATTAATCGGCATGAAAAATTGTTGTAATTTACCCTTTTAATTAATAAATCTTTGCCTATATATGGTATTGGACATTTTGAGTTAATTACATGATTGAGATCTAAAAATTAAAAATTGTTGTAATTTACCCTTTTAATTAATAAATCTTTGCATGTGGTATTGGACATTTTGAGTTAATTACATGATTGAGATATAAAAATAGCACGCAGTCAATCAATATTTTAAACATCATTAGCTCATAGGATGTAAAAAGAGACAGGCAATCAAAGGGGGGAGCTGTTGACTTTCTGTATTTTTGGCTTGTGCATTATCCTGAGGAACACATTTCATGTCATGAATTGACAAGAAAATGAAGTGAAGTGTGAGAGTGATTGATTGAGGGTTAAGTTTGTGCCAACATTTTAAGACAAAATCAACATGTATTGAACAACTTCAAGTCAATGACTTTTCCATCTTTGTTGGGGTATAATGTTTCATAAATAAATTAGAAATACATCGTTGTAGAGGAAATAAAAATCGATGTATTGATCGATTTTATAAAATACTGATGTCATAATTTAATGGGTAAATTATAAGGAGTTTTTTTAAAATTTGTCTTAATTATAAATACATTCTCATTATTTAAAAAATTATAAATACCGTCGAAAATTATAAATACTTTAACAGATACTCCCTATAATGAGTCGGGGCGGGTTTTGAGTTGTATCTCAAATCCACCTCTCTTCTTCTTCTTGTTTTTTTAAAAAAGTAATTTTTATTATTTATATACTTATGTATAATACTAGCTAATAGGAAATTATGGTATTAAATATAAATTCATAAGTAATTTTGCATATATTCGACACCATATAAAATACAAAAAATAAAAAACTAGTTAAACATATTCTTATATTATACAATTCTATTTAGATAAAAAAAAAAAAACTATGTTAAAGTATCTAAATTTTAAATGATATTATTTATTAAAAAAATAAAAATTAATTGAGTGTATTATTTGTATTCTATAATTCATTCTAAATAAAAATTTATGCTAAAGTATCTAAATTAAACATAGGGTAAAATCCAGACACTCTCCCAATATGTGGGGTCATTTGCACTTTGCCCTCAACCTTTTTTTTTACACTATCTGCAATTTATATATTGAAAATTTTCTCCATTTTTCTGATTTTTCTATTTTTTTTATTTATTTTATTTTTATTAAAATATTGGGAGACAAAGTGCAAATGATTACATACGTTGGGAGGTTGTCTGCATTTAAGCTTTACACTTTTATCGAATCTAAATTCGCCTCAAATGCGTGTACATGCGCGGACGAAATATTCCATTATTATTCCCCAGAAAATATAAAGATTGGGTAGAGAAGTGTAAAAAGAAAAGGTTGGGGAGTAAAATGTAAATGATCCCATACGTTGGGGGGTTGTCTGCGTTTTACCCTTTCAAATAATATTACTTATTGAGAAATTAAAAAATTAGATAAATGAAAAGGGCGCGAGGGGCAGATTTCTTAAGGGACGAGGTTGGGCAGGCGAGATTTTTTTTATCAGGGTGGGTTTTGGGTCCGCAGAGACCTGTCTGTTGCCGTACAATTAATGAATGAAATATAAAAGAACTATATATAGGGTACAATATTTAAATAGATAAATATATATATTGATGGGATTAAAAGCACAACATTTTGAGGGTGTTTGGCTAAGCTTATAAGCTCTCCAATAAAGTGTTTAGCTACTTTTTTTAAAAGAACTTATAAAATGTCAAAATAAAATATTTTCAATCTTATAAGATTTTTAAAAAAATTAACTTTTCTAACTTTTTCTATAAGATCTTATAAGTTGTATGAAATTAATATGTCATAGACAAAAATATCCCTATTCATACACTCATACATAGGGTTGGCAACGGCCAGGTCCGGGGTGGGATTGGGTAGACCCGAGACCTGCCCTGCCCACTTCAGGGCGGACCCGGGACCCGCCCCGCCCTACCCCTCCCCGATACAAACCCATCGGAGCGAGTTTAACTTGGGGGACCCGATTACATTTTTATTTATTTTTTGTTCTATAAATATAAAAAAAAATTCAACAAATCAGTTATAAATAAATTTATTTCTCAAATATTCAAGTCCAAAAATAAATTCTCGAATCAAAATAAATACAACATCATTCATCTTCTTCCTCGTCAACAATTTTTGGACACTTTATCAATTTTTCAACTGTTGAATAAGTACCTAATAATAAACAACCAAAAAATATAATTATTTACTAACATTTATTCTACAACAATAAAGTAACAAAATATATAATTAAAATTTTACTTACCATTTACCTCATTCCACAACCAACAACGAGAACACATAAATGCCTCCAAAGTAATATATATATATATATATATATGATATTATCGGGTCGGGTCGGGTCCAAGGCGAGTCTCTATGGACCCGAGACTTGCCCCAGACCAGGGCCAATTCTAATTTTTAGGACCCGTTACCCACTCCGACTAATATTTTTTGGATCTGGGGATGGGTCCTGTTGGGTACGGGTCTAATTGCTACCCCTACTCATACACGCTCCTCACTCTCTCTCACAAACGCACAAACACACACTCACACATTCTTTCTCTCTCTAGAATTTTTTTTTTTTACTATTTAATTTTTCTAACATCCGAAAAAAAATACTCAATTATTTAATAATAAATTATTATAATTAAATAAAAATAATATTAGTATTGATATTATATTTATTAAAAAATACAATTCAAGACATTATAAATTATAAGACTAGAAATAATCATTGCATTAACAAAGAAAAGATAAATTATATATCTAAATTAATATTCGATTAGCATGAACGTACATATACTTATTTTTATTCAAAAATTTAGGTAATAATTCATTATTTTTTATTGCAAAAAGATTATCTTTTAAATTTTTATTTTTGAATCAAACTAATATATACTATTTATAAACGCATTTAAATTTTTTTTAAAGCAAAATATGTCAAAAAATAATAAATTATTTGATTCCAATAGTATAATCCCCATTTTAGTCATTTTATTAATAAAAGACCTTATCATGCTAAATACCCTAACGTCTTATAAGATGTTTCCTCATCTTACAAGTTTTAACATCTTATTTTATCCAAACACTTTACAAACTTTTTTTTAAAATAAAATCCAACAGCTTATAAGCTTTTAAAATATCTTATAAGACGTAAGAACTTATAAAACGTCTAAAAAAAACATAGCCAAACACCCTCAAATTATGATCAAAACATAAATTTGCTAAATTCAATCCAATACTGATTATTAAAGAAAGGATCAAACAACACAAGAATTTACGTTGCATTTAAATTAGAGATTTCACCTACTCAAGTTGAATGACTTACACATTATTATAAAATCTTTATCCACAAACTTTTATATTTTTCAAATATAAATTCACAAATACTCACTCGACAATTTTATCGAAAAGCCAATTTCAAAAAAATTCTTTAAATTACAAAAAATACATAATGCAAATGAAAAAAAAAAACACAATAATTTTTTAATTCCAAAAAAATATTTAAAAATAAAATAAAAATATCTCATACTTACTTGCATTTGACTAGAGTCCGATAAGTTCAAAAGCATCCCGTTTTTAGAGAATCGGATACTGAGGCTAACTCTCAATTAATACTCATCTTATCCCTATAAAAGAATAAGGAAACATTATCGTCAATTTTACTGAAATTTGATATAATTATAAATATATTTTGATTATCTTAAAAGTTATTAATATTCTTTAATTTTAATATTCGTTTGAAAATTAGCCTATTAATATTCCTTAATTTTAATATTCGTTTAATAATTAGCCAAATTTGTTAATTTCTGTTAGATTTTGTATCTATTATTTATAGTAAACTGACTAAGATGTCATTGTAAATTATGAATTATAATTTTATTTATTTTAAAAATTTTATAAAAATTTTAATGAATTAGTGGATAATTTTTGTTATTATTTTTCAAATTTTTTCATCCATAATGCTTCATTTTTTTTATAATTTTTATTTTTTTAAAATAATAAAACAAATCGTAAAATTAATAATTTCAAACTTTCATATAAAAACACATAATTTTTTCAATATTAAAAATACCAATAATTTTTTAAATATCGACAAAATATTTTATAATTATACTTAATTTTAGAATAACTCGTTGTAATGTAAGTCAATCAAAAAGTATAAATCAACAATTCAACATCATCCTCTTAGCCCGATAACCCGACTCGTTTCCACCAATCCACCGTTTTCGGAGCCACAAGGTCCGTGGACACGTGTCGGTCCCACCGTCAGCAGTCACGCGCGAACTAACACAGGGGCTTTTTCCCGCAAGGGATCTTTCCGGTGGCTTTTTCTCCAATTATGTCCGGTTTCCGTTTCTGAACTAAAGTCGTGTAACCCCTTCCAAGTATGTGGTTGTTAATTGCATTAGAACGTGGCTCTTGATTTTGAACATTGAGTGCTCATACCACGATTTTAATTACTGTTTGTTAGTTATAGTTATGTGGGCTTAGTGGTCCTTTTTTGCAATTACTAAAAAGGAAATCTTTTTTTTTTAATAAAAATTTCTTGTTTGAACCGTCAGGTTAAAATTGTGATTTCGAGTTTTACGAATATAAATATTTAATCTACTTTTTAATAATAGTATATTGTTCTTTTATTTATTTTGAACTTATTATTTAATTTAGAAATATTAATGATGTGTGGCATATTAAATAGGATAATAATAGTATGTTGGTTTATTAAAAAATATCGATATATTTTTTTATAAAAAATTATTAAATTGGATGATTTTTCCAAATAATACTTAAAATTAACGGCATAATTGATTCATTTTTATTCTATTTTTATAGATAATTAAATTTGAAATATCGGTATCTATACTCTTAATAAAGACCAATTTTATATTGGTACTTTTTATTTGATTTTCTGAAAATATTCAGACTGCTTCAGAAATTATAATTATTGATGATATTTTAACTTTTCAAAAATATTTCATATTTCGAACTGGTTCCGTTTTGCGTTTTGTTCATTATTATAGTTATTAATGTACAAGATTTAAAAAGTCGAACATTCGACTTAAAATGTATATATATAGTTAAGTAACCTTTTTTCCCATTTAATGATATACTATTATTTTATATATTACACATGTAATTTAGTATGTCCGACTGCTATTATAAATTCATAAATAAATCTGCATCATTGTATTAGAGAAAAGATTCGACTCACCATTATCGTAGTTTCTTTTGCAGTTACTAAAAAGAAAATAATTTTTTCAAAACTATTAAATTATGGGATTAAATAATCTTATATCCATACCATAAATGGATTTCTTGATTTTGTTTTATTTTTAAATAATTTTGGAATAAAACCAACATTTTGTGTTTAATATAGAAGTGAATTTTTGTTTTCTCTTGAAAAGACGAGTAAACATATGGGATTTCAACGGTGATTTGCGACTTTGGTAGTTTGGTGAAATAAAGGAGGAAACGGAACCGGAGAGGAGAAGGCCCCGCCTCGACCAGTGAAAGTCGTTCATTTTTGTACCCATTTTCCTCTGGGATTCCACTTCCCAAGTTCTAGCGAAAAGGGGAAACACACGCGCAAAATTAAAAAACAAATAGGGAATTCAACTCTTCAATCTCTCTCTCTCTCTCTCAAGAGAGAAATCTAAATTTGTTTCTCTCTCTGTCTTTTTTCTTTCATTACTAATAATGGCGTGTGTCAAGAACCCTAGTATTCAGCAGCCGCCTTTTTCTGTTCCAACGAAGAAGATTAATACTGGTGTAAAAGCGCCTTAGTTTTCTCGTATATGTGATTTCACTGTTCATCGGCTGTAAGTGCTTCAAAGCTCCAGCTTTGTGGATATAGCGTGTTGATGTTTTATTGGTATTAGTATGTGTTGGGAGACTGATTAATTTGGCGTGTGATTTTTTATTTATATTTTTGCGGGCTGTGGAAATGATGGGGTTTGGCGGAATTGTTTGATTTCACGAAGAATTTGGAATTCCTAGAGTTGTTGAGTCTCTCTTTTTTTTTTTTTTTTTTTTTTTTTTTTTTTTTTTTTTTTTGCTTTTCCTTCATCTTCTTGGGGTTACTACTGAAAGGGGAAAAGTTGGGAGCTTGTAATGGGGTATTCTTTGAAGGAACAAAATTGAAGGGAATAAATTTGAAATGGCTTGATCTTTTAAATGGTTTGTTATCTCAGAAGTACTCGAGGTACCTGATTATGTTGAACTACCTGAGTTAGTTCAATCGTGATATTAAATTAAATGGATTGAACAGATAAATTATGTGAAATTCTTTTTTTTTCTTCTTTCTAGTCTTGGAGGCTTAATGATTTAGAGCTATAGTGTTCACTGTTGAAGCTATAAATTTGTATGCTGTAATATCCACCGAGTGATAATTGCTTTGATGTTGTTTTCCAGGGTTGGGAAGAGAAATTGCCAGTGGTTTCAAATTTGTTCGGGAAATCTTCTGGGGTTTATTATCTTATAGAAGAGGAAAACTGGGCCTGACTTGGGGTTGTACAGCCTGCTTTAGTTGGAAATGGCTGATGACGGCCTACGACTTGGTGGGCTTTCTTCAGGGTTGGCCGTTGTATTGAATGGAGAGGATAGGAGAGAGAGTGCTGGGAAATCCCGTTTAGTTTCATATTGTGAAGGTTTTGGAGACCAGTCTGTGGAGCGAACTCTAGAACATATTTTTAGTCTCCCCTACAAAACAGTTAATCAATTGACTCGCCCTATCGACAGTAGTGCTGTTCGTTCAATAATAAAACATGAGTTCTTCAAGCACCACCCAGAATTGAAAAGTGTTGGTAGTAGAAATGGAGACTGTGCATCTACAATTTATGATGATTCACAACTGGGGGTGGTCGGGCTTGAAAAATCTAGCATCTGCGGTGATATTCGAGTCGTCAAACAGCCTTTGCTTGTGGAGAGTCATGCTCTATTCAGTAGTGCAAGGGCCAATGCATGTGTATGGAAAGGAAAATGGATGTATGAAGTTACCCTTGAAACTTCTGGTATTCAGCAGCTTGGTTGGGCTACTATTGCTTGCCCCTTCACTGATCATAAGGGTGTTGGGGATGCAGATGATTCTTATGCATATGACGGAAAAAGGGTCAGTAAGTGGAATAAAGAAGCTGAGCCTTATGGCCAGTCCTGGGTTGTTGGTGATGTGATTGGTTGTTGCGTAGACCTGGATTCTGATGAGATATTGTTTTATAGGAATGGAATTTCACTTGGGGTAGCATTTGGCGGGATCCGGAAGATGGTTCCTGGATTGGGCTACTATCCTGCCATTTCTCTTTCTCAAGGTGAACGCTGCGAGCTAAATTTCGGGGGACGTCCGTTTAAATATCCAATCAAAGGCTTTCTTCCCATTCAAGGTCCTCCCTCTTCGAAGTATCTTGCAACTGACCTCTTTGATTGCTTTTTGAGGCTGCTGCAAATGCAGCGTCGGGAGAGGGCTGAAATGGAAACTGTCGAGAAGCTCAGAAGACTGAAACGATTTGCATCATTTGAAGAACTCTTGCGTCCTGTCTCTCAGGGAATTTGTGAGGAGTTATTGTCTGCTCTCAGTGCTGAAATTGGGAGTGCGGAGTATATAGGACATGGTCCTTTTATGTCATTCATGATGGAAGTCTTTAGAGTTCATCCGCCTCATGACTATTTAACTTTGGATAAAGTAATTGATTCCTTTCTTGGATTTGAGGAGTCAAAAATATTGTTTAAGCACGTAATTGAGGCACTTTCATCAGGATGTAAAACAGCATCCTTGGTTCTTACAGATTGTCCCTATTCTGGGTCATACAGTTATCTTGCTCTGGCATGCCACATTTTAAGACGAGAAGAATTGATGACCCTGTGGTGGAAGTCTTCAGATTTTGAATTCTTGTTTGAGGGATTCCTTTCAAGGAAAAGCCCAAACAAACAGGATCTCCAATGCCTGATCCCTTCCGTTTGGTGGCCTGGATCATATGAGGACACATCTAATGAGAATAGCATGATGCTGACTACTACAGCTTTATCTGAAGCAGTGAACAAGGTATATTCTAGAATTTCGGCATGTTTGCTTCTCATTTCCTCGTTTACTGGTATTTTTTTAGTTTTTTTATAGAGCTCATTTTAGCTGTGCCGTAGATTCTTTGTATAAGATTATTAAAATTATGACTTCTGAAAGTAACTGTGTTGGCAAGGATGGAAGGTTCTGAAGGAGAGATGATTTCCAATATCTACATACCCTTGGCCTGCATTTATGGGATAAAACATTTAAGATTAATCTTTTTTGAAGTCAACTGGACAAGATTTTGTTTGCTGCTAGTCCATTTTATCTATGACTATGAGTGAGTCCTGTATTTTGGTCTATCATTCTGTCGTGGAGAGTGCGAGTATGATATCTTGAGTCTCTTTCTGGCTAAACTAAACTTTAATAGGATAAAGTGAATCTTCTTTGTCAGTTGCTTCATCCCCAGTGCTTTGATAAGTGCCTGTCATGATGTGGACAAGCAGTACCCATTTCAGTGGCCTGTATATGTAAAGTTTTCATATGCAACAGTTGCCAGTCTGATGGTGGGTGCTGTTGAGAACCTTATAATTCATATGCATCAATGTGGAAAATATTTATATATAAGATCTGGTTTTGTTGTGTTCAACTTGGCCTTCTATGAGAGATGTTCACTTTTGTGCTCTTGCTTCTTCCATGAGTTCATTCAGCTTATTTTCATATTCACAGAGGTTTTTGTTGCTGATTAGTCTTCATCTGTCCAATTGAATTCTACTTGATATCTTCTTGTTAGGTTTCTGGTAGAGTTTGACATTGTTGTTCTTTCATGTAGTGTCTAGTTATGAAAGAGTTGAGCTTAGTTTTAAGTAAATTAGTAATTTAGTATCTAGTAAGTCAGATTTATCCACTATGTTCTTTTAAATCAATGACACTCGGGAGGTGCCATTTCAATCACACAAGTGTGCATGCTCTAAGATGGGGCATTTCCTCAATTATTTCATCGCAGGAGGTGAAATTATTTCAAGGACCACACGGCTGCATGTACACCCTACCTGGCCGAGCGTAACTTCCTAATTCTCAAGATCAGACAAAAGAGGGTGTGAACGTGATGAGGGATAGTTTGCTTTACTAACTGGTGTAAATGTAGTTCAGACGGGCACTAGGTTTTCGTATTATATCAGTTGTTTTGTTGTAATCATTGTGTTCTGTTTACAAAATATAATATAATGTTAGATTTACTACTCATTTGGCGCTTGAAGCTGGCCCAAGAAATTCCATGATCCTTACAATATATATAGATATGCATTCGCAAAAGTCCGGTGGCTTTCTATGGCTGGTCTGTCCCCATCACAGATGTGCTGATACTTTGTTTAACATTAATATGTGGCTCCTTACTATAATTAATATTGTTTCCCTCTTTTTCATGTCTATGTTCATTTCAGGCAATGTATTGGAATTCCTTTGATTGTTCTTTGCAATTTGATGGCATGGCTTATGATTTTTCTTCAGATAGAAGAGAAGCAAAGGGATCTCTGTCGTTTGGTTATGCAATTCATACCACCTGTAGCCCCCTTGCAGTTGCCTGGCTCAGTTTTTAGGACATTCTTACAGAACATTTTACTGAAGAATAGGGGTGCGGACCGTAACATGCCACCCCCTGGAGTTTCAAACAACTCAGTCCTTGTTTCCTTGTTTACTGTAATTCTCCATTTTCTGTCTGAAGGTTTTGCTGTGGGGGACATCTATGGCTGGATTAAAGGCTCGGGGACTGATTCTGGAGCTCATGTGGGTTTCCTTCACAGGGGTGGGGAACAAAGTTTTCCTGCGGGCCTATTTCTGAAGAATGATCCTCATCGGGTTGATATATCAAGGCTTGGAGGATCTTACAATCATTTATCAAAATTTAATCCTGTAGACGGTGATCAGGAAGAAGAAATTATACGGTGGGAAGAAGGGTGCATGGATGATGGAGAAACCAGAGTAACCCATTTTAGTAAGCAGAAACCATGTTGCTGTTCTAGTTATGATGCTGATTTGTCAAGAATCTCCAAAGATCCTGTACGATGCTTAGCTAAAGGTGCTCGCGGAAGTTGCAGCTCTATTCCAGAGAGAGCTGCTCATGTTACTGCTGAATGTAGTGCTAGCAATCTAAATGATGAGATAGCTGATAAGCCCAGCACTAGTGATCATTCTGAATCTGAGTTTGCTTTTCGGCCTATGCAGCAATTGAGGATATTGCCAAGGGAGAGCACATTGTCTTCAGCTACTTTAAAAGAGGAGGAGCTTTTGGATGCTATGCTTTTGCTGTATCATTTGGGTCTTGCACCAAATTTTAAGCAGGTCAGCAGAACTTTTTTTTCAGTTGGTATGTGATGTTTCAGAAGTATTTGAAGCAAACTTAAAGGAAAAGCCATCGATGAATTGGAATGTTCTTGATCTATCAATTTTCAGCCACACAATACTGAAGCTAACTTTACGATTACATTCTCTGCTTATGCACATGTTTCCATACAATGTCCAGCACATTCATGATTGGTAATTGTTTCTACAACCACCTTTCGCTCTCTAACCCAAAGAAAGCCCGAGAACGTATGAATTCTGGCAGTTGAATTGTGAGAATATTTGTGAATGCATTAAAGGCTGAAAATTCTTGTTATGTTTTTCCGTTATGGGTGGTAAAACGTTCCTGGGAGACATCACTTTTTTGCCAGACACATGAATTATCTCCACATTCGAGGAAAGTGGAAACCCAAGTTTATATTGATCTGGATTGACATGATAAATCACAACTTTGTTCTTCCATAATCCATTCTATTTCTGGCACCAGGAAAAGGACCCCTACAGGTCTGACGGACATTTTGCCTCAAAAGTTGAAGCAACTAATTCAACTCTTTGACTATGGATAGTTACATTCTTTGGTTCTCTCTAAAGTCATACCAAAATTTGTTCGGCACTTTCCCCTTTTTGCAGTGTAGTTGGTGGTTTCCCTGTTTTCCCTGCATAGAGGTGGTTGCTAAATTTAGGTTGTATTAATGTTTATGGCATTGGGTGGTTTGTCACGTTGCGTAGCTATATATTATGATGAACAGGTTTAGCTGATTGATATTTCCTGTTCTCTTCACATATAGATTTATGGAAATGGAATAAGAGGTTAACATTGTTTTAAGTTTATTGTATCCCATCTGCCTAGCAACTTTTTGTTGGAGGTTTTCACTATTATTTGCAGCTGGATAGGTAGTAGCTGACGCATTCTAAAAGAATAAATACTCTTAGTTGTTGCGGAGCTATGCTAATAGTGTTGGTTGAATATGCTGTCAACAGAACTGTGGAATGAGGAGCTCCCTATCATTTCTGAACACACTTCTTTCTGTGAAAAGTTCCATTGGATGTCTCTACATCTGCTCCTCTTATAATTTTTGCCAGAGATTTTCGTACATGGCTTCTTCCATGCTGGGTTATTTATCGTTTTTCTACCCTTTCTTAAGCAAGTTCTGCTTTCATCATTTTTGTTCTTTTAAATTCTCTGTTTTTTTCTTCCCTCTCTCTCCTATTGTTCTGTATGAAAGAAACAAACCTAGAATTCTGTTTCAGAACATGGTTAATGGTATTATGACGTGGAAACCTTACTCTGTATAATCATTCATTTAATTCTGGGGAAAACCCTAAGAAGATTTGTCTAACAGAATTGCTTTCTATATTAGGCATCATCTTTCATGTCTCGTCAGTCACAATCTATTTCACTCTTGGAGGAGACGGATAGACAAATCAGAGATAGCATTTATGGAGACCAGGTGAAGCGCTTGAAGGAAGCTCGTAGTGTTTATCGGGAAGAGGTTATGGACTGTGTCCGACATTGTGCCTGGTACTGGCCCATTTATAAGCAATATGCTTTGGTGTTATTATATACACCTTTGTTATTGCCTTTTGGCCATACGCAAAGTATAAGCAATATTGCTTTGTCAGTAAGATATGCTGCGCTTGCTCATGCCTTGAGACCTTTCATCTCATGTACCTTCAAACAATAGACTAAGCTTATAACTACGCTTAGTTCATTGCAGCTGGTCTGTGCATCATGTTATATAGTTTGTCCCAACTTCACCGCTGACAGTATGGTAGCTATCTGTAATCAGTCTCTTGTGATAGTTTCCGCTAGTAAGGAATATATGATTTGTTGATTGGATTACTAGATGCTCTATGCATGACATTCAGTTATATGATATGCTACATTGTCAAGACGTTTTATATCTTTGCATGGCCTTGATATCCATATTAAACCCTCCTCACTTGCTAAGTGACGTTTAGGCATTTAGCTGTTCCCACAGGATTTTGATTCCCTGTTGAACGTCTACAAGGGAAACTTGTTGGCTAAACTTTCTATTTTGTTGACCCAATATCCTTTTATTTTTGGTCTTTTTTACATACTTCAGTGAGTGCAATATATTATATAACTTCTGAAGCTATGGTCTAATGTGTTGAATTTTAGTGATGTGCTCACTGTGCAAAATCTACTCTATTTAACAGGTATCGCCTTTCTCTTTTCTCTCGTTGGAAGCAGAGGGGGCTGTATGCATCATGCATGTGGATTGTTCAATTGCTGCTAGTTCTTAGCAAAGTTGATTCAGTCTTCGTTTACATTCCTGAATATTATCTAGAAACTGTGGTATGTATCCTTCTTTTGACATGTCTGATGGGACAACTGCTCTTCTTTATGTTGGTAGTTAACTGTATTTCTCCGTTTTAACTGTCAATTGCTTTAATCCTGAGTAAAAGATATCTGTTTCATATGCTTGGTAAGTTGTTCATGTTCACATAAAGACTTCTCAGCATCTTCTAGAACTTACCAGCTTTAGATATTGAGGCATTTAGAAGACCTATATTTTTTTTGGTTTTGTTGAACTTAATATAGACAGACTCTAGTATACCACTTTATCTACTTATTTGAACTTGGACAAAATGTCTGCATGTTAACATGCCTTGCCTTCAGGTTCTAGGTGTTGCTTTTGTAATATGATTTTTTTCTTGCAGGTTGATTGCTTTCATGTGCTGCGTAAGAGTGATCCTCCATTTGTACCTGCCACAATATTCATTAAGCAAGGACTTGCGTCTTTTGTATGTTATGAACTTTCTTCCATCTCTATTTGTTCGTTTTTGCTCAATTTCGTTGTTATATTGTGCTGTAGCTGGGTGTTGTGCTAGTTCATATTCTTCTGGGTTTGACCAACTTGCTGTAGTTTGAAATTTTATTCAATTTGTGTAGATTACTGATGATGAGGTTCATGTGAATATGCTTCCTTAAATGCCTTACTCTTCATAAGACACATAACATTTCTTCGTATAATTTATCGTACACATGAAAACATGTGTTTACCTGTAAATTTAGTTTCTCGGTTAAGCTCAAACTCTAATCTACTAACGGAAATTTATTCAAAGTTTCAGGAATAATTAAGGAGCTACCATTCTTGTTTCTCCTGTTCCCTTTGATCCTTTTTATTATCCAGCCCACTTGTTTCCTCCAAGAGCCTCTTTAGTTAACTGAGGAAGTTTATTACTCAAGTTGGTCAGAGTGGTAGAATGCAGAAACAGAAACAATGACAATAGAATTCTACACCTAGTCAGAGACTGAACTTGGGAAAAAGTTGGGGGGTTTTAAGATGTGTTAACAAGTCAGGATAAATCAACATGACATGGGCACTTATTTTCAAATTGGGTGCATTAAACTCTTACTCATAGCATTTAATAAAACTCATTAGTTTAAAGGATGCAAACTGTGTTATTTCGATAATCCGAAATTTTGCTTTTTGTTACTAACAATTTTATAAATTTCCACGATTTTTGAAATTTTCTGTATCCCTTGAAACTTCCACTGCAATTTAGATTAAAAAAAATTGATCTTTAATAGCATGATATTGAAGGTTGTAAAGTTGGTTTCCTGGCTATTAAGATCTTGAGAGGAAATCAAGTTTTTGTAGCATCATGGAAACAACCCGTAATGAAATAGATTGACACGAAGAAAATGCAAATTCTGAAGATTTTGGGCAATGACCCACAGGGAAAGAAGAGGAAATTGAACTATTTTATTGGGTCCGTAAACAATGGGTGGATGATTTGGTCTGAAATTTAGGCCTTGGTAATTTACACCAGTTACCAACACACCCATGTAAAGATAAAGAGATTATCTTGAAAATGACCATTTGTTACTCTGAACTTGGATTGTTGATTTTGGGTCATCGAATAAAGGTAAGCATCTTGTCTACTCTTTGGTGCATTTTTTGTTTTGTTAGTCTTGCTTGCTTTGTCAAGCTTTTGACTATTAAGCTTGTAGGCAACTTGGAAATTCTGACATGAACTATTAAGGAGAGTGTTATCTGCAAATGCACAACGGGGAAAGATGCTGAATTGTTTCCAAAACTGTGAACTTTATTTATCAGGTCACTTTTCTCGTTACCCACTTCAATGATCCAAGGATATCTAGTGCTGAGCTAAGAGATCTTCTTCTCCAGTCTATTTCTGTGTTGGTACAGTACAAGGAATTTTTGGCTGATTTCGAATGCAATGAAGCAGCAAGAACAAGGATGCCCAAGGCTTTATTGTCTGCATTTGATAATAGATCCTGGATTCCTGTAACCAATATACTTCTTAGGTTGTGCAAGGGTTCTGGCTTTACATTTTCAAAACGTGGAGAATCATCATCATCTTCTGTACTATTTCAGGTGACGACAAATCTTTCCCTTGTTGCTATGAATCCCATGGTCCTTGTTGCTTCTGCATTTGGCTATCTTTTGTATTAAATATGCTTCTGTTTTCCCCAACTTGTAATTGTAAAGAAATTGCTAAGGGAAGCTTGCATCAGTGACAACGAGTTGTTCTCAGCTTTTCTCAATCGCTTATTTAACACACTCAGCTGGGCCATGACTGAATTCTCTGTCTCAGTCCGGGAAATGCAAGAAAATTACAAGGTATATTTTTCAGTGGCTTGTGAGAAACATTCTTTGCTTTTTTTCTCAATTGTTTGCTACTTACATTTCTAGTGTTTAAATTGGGACTGATTGAAGCATAATTTTCAGTTGATGGACTTCCAGCAAAGGAAATGCAGTGTCATATTTGACCTATCCTGCAACCTTGCCAGGGTATTAGAATTTTGTACACGGGAGATACCTCAGGCTTTTGTATCAGGAATGGATACGAATTTACGAAGGCTTGCTGAGTTGATTGTCTTCATATTGACTCACTTACTTGGTGGAATCGATCCTGATGTTTTTGACCTGTAAGTACTTGTGTGTCTATTGTGCTTTAATCTAGCAAAAGGAGTTGTTTACAATATCTTTAGTTAGTTTTGTTACAACTACTCTTTTATCGCGTTCGAAGACAATCAGTTAATTGGTTTGGTTAAATCATGAATGTCTTTTACTATCAAAGGCATCCATTTGCAGAGAATAGTGTTATTATTGCAAGGGGACATCCCAGTTCCCTTCTCTTTTACACTTTCTTGAGGGATGTATTCTATAGTTTTGCTCTTCCGGTTCACTCAACATGTTTGTAAATTACATAAGCTCAATATTCTTCCAAAACTGGTGAGAGGTGATTGCATTCTGGGAACCGCAATTTTGTTGTAATCTTGTGCTGTTGTTTGCGTATTTCATCTATTTACTTTTAGTCTCTCTTTTTATATATGGTAACTTACAACTACTCCCCTGAGGTTTGGCATAATAAAAACAACTGACTTTGGCGTCTTTACTCTTCTTATTGTGTTGCCTTACAATCGGCAGATCGCTTAGACGACCCGGTCATTTATCCGAAAAGGTCAATAGTGGCATGATTCTAGCACCGCTGGCAGGGATCATCCTAAATTTGTTAGATGCTAACAGAGAGACAGAGGAGGGGGATCAGAATGACATTGTCGCGGTCTTTGCTAGCATGGACTGTGCTGATACAATCCTCTATGGATTTCAGTATATCCTTGAACACAATTGGGTTCGTATCAATTGGATTTTAATATTTTCTTCTTGCATTTGCTCGTCCATCTTTCGACATATTTAACATTCATCAGTTTCACTTTTTGGTTCATTGCTGTGGTTGACCAATAACTTAGTATCTTGAAAATGTTCCTAAGGGTGTAAATGGGTCAAGCCACGCCGAACATTTCATTGGTCAAGCTTGTTTTGAATTTTTTTCCCAGCTTCAAAAATTAATTGTTAGCTTGGTTTTGCTCTAGTAACTTGATCATTTCTATAGGTCTGTTTACTACTAATCCAGCCGATCTTAATGTCTTATCAAACAAGAAAGTACGTTCTAGCTCTATTTATGATGTGTAATCAATTGAGTTAAAGTGAGCTTCAAGCCCAATTTAGTATTATGTGGTTTGTTTTGACCCTAAATTTCCCCTTCATTCCTAATTATAGTTTGTTCGCCATTTTGCCAGATCGGCTCCATCAAGGGGGAAGAATACATGGATCAACTGACAAAGCTAGAGAAATTCTCAAGCCTCTTGATCTGTCGAACAGAGCTACAAGCATCTGAGAAGAGGAAGCAAGGGGGAGGATCAGAACCTGAGGATAGCATTTGCTGCATATGCTACACGAATAAATCAGATGCTCGTTTCATACCCTGTTCCCATGTTTCCTGCTACGGTTGCATATCCAGGCACCTCCTCAACTGCCAAAGATGCTTCTTCTGCAATGCAACGGTTGTGGACGTCGTTAGGGCCGACTCAAAGGCTGCATCATGAGACCTATTGGCTTCAGCTGACGAAAATCTTGTTGGTTATTTAGACTTAGATTAGTGGTTGATTTTAGAAATACCTCTAAAAGTAAATTTAATGGAGGAAAAAAAATATGTTATTAGGATCTTGTATTTCTTAGGTAGTGCAATTATGTTATAAAGCATATGTTAGTGTATATACATATATATATGTGGGGTACGGAAATGTGTAATAAACTGTGAGAAGGGATCCTTTGGGATTATGATTTTTGTAGCCAAAGTTGAGGGGGTATTGTTTTGTATATATATAATGAGGCGTAAATGGAATTATGGGAAACTAAATCGTGCAACTCTTTCTCTCTCAATTGGACAAAGTTTCTGCTGCTTGTGATGTTTTCCATTTTTACTTGAAAAATCAATTGCAGTGCAACTATAACTGATGAATTAAAACGAACAAAATGTATAAATTCTTCTGTGTTTTAAAAAGTCGGTTAAAAATATTTTTATTTTGAAAAAGGTTAAAAATGCCTATGTGTTTTGTAAAATTAAGCAATAAATGCCCCTTCAGTTAGTAATTAATAGAAGGTGTATTACATGTGCTTTTTGTGCCTGTGGCGTATTCTTTAACCGTTTTTGATATTCTTTTAGGTGTTTTTTATTAAAATGTCCTTGTTTATTTTTGTATTTTTTTTATAATTTAAATTGAAATATTAAATTATATTTAATTTATTGAATAGTAAATATTACATTAAATTATATTTGAATTCAAATAATTTTATAATAGCTAATTGTAAAATATAAAATTTTTAACTAATTAAAATATATATTTAATTACAATAATTATTATTATAATTATTCTTAATTAACTAAAATATATTTTAATTAATAAAATTAATTAAAAAATATCCCCACATGCACAAAATGAAATGAGTGTTTATTGCTGAATTTTACAAAACACATGGAATTTTTAGCCGATTTTTTAAAATAACGGATTTTTTTACATTTTGTCTGAATTGAAACGGGCTGTCCCAATAATTATTATTATTATAAATGTCTTTTTAATGTTTGAAAAATTGTCAATATTCTTTTTAAATTAATGATCGGTTACTAAGCACATTTTTACTTATGAGAGGTTTTACTTAGACGATTAATATTTTTATCAAATAACGATTACCTATCAACCTACAAAATCTGTTTAAAATGGATCAATAAAATTCACTTCAACTTGATTTATTAAATTAGTGCACCAAACTTAAACATTTGTTTTCATTCGGTAATTTCTTAAACTCGAGTAGAGTGTGATTAGATTAACTATAAAAATAACAAAACATGTTTAGAAATATCGAATTGTTTGAATATCAGTTCGATAAATTCATAATATCAACTAGAGTTTGATTCGATTAATAAAAGGATAATAAAATACGTTTAAAAATATCAAATTATTTAAAGTCAGTTCGATAAATTCTTAACTTTATCTAATTAAATACAATTAAATAAAAAATAATAAAATATATTTAATAATATCAAATTATTCAATTTTAGTTTGATAAATCTTAACTTCAACTAGAGTTTGATTTAGTTAATGAAAAATTAATCAAAATAGGCTTAAAAATATTAAACTATTCGAATTCAATTCAATAAATTCTTAACTTCAACTAGAGTTAAAAAATAATAAATATACTTGAAGATATCAAATCATTCGAATTCAGTTTGATAAATTCTTAATTTTAACTATAGTGTTATAAATTCTTAACTTTAACTGTAGTTTGAGTCAATTAATAAAAAAATAATAAAATATACTTAATAATATCAAGCTATTCGAATTCAATTCGATAAATTCTTAACTTCAACTAGAATTTGGTTCAATTGGTGGAATAATAATAAAAAATACTTAAAAATATCAAATTATTCGAATTCAATTGACATTTGACTTGATTAGAGCGCATTTGTAGTTGATTCCAATGTTTTAGAATCCAGTTTGGACTGATAGAACTGTCACCCAATTCATAAAATGGTGCGGTCCGAAGCATAAAATTGGACTAGTCTCAAGACCATTCTAATTTTTAAAAAATCGCTCGAATTGCCGATTGAACCAGTGACCTGGTTAACTCGGGCCCGAATCAAGATTGGTTCATGAAATTTCGAAAATTGATACAATTTGAAATTGAATCCATGACATTAAATATGAAAATTAATTAAAATGCCAACAAAAGAACACCGACATTATAATAATTATTTGATGATCTAAGTTGCTAATTAAATTATATTTAATAGAACAAGATTTATGTATTATTTTAAGAAGGGGTGCTAACTATTTATTGAAAATAAAATTTAGTTATAACTTAATTATAATGGTAAATAGTTGGTTATTTTTGTTATTTATGCAATTCTTCTATTTTTATTCTTGACCTAAAAACTTTAATGTACTGGTTTTACTAACAAATTGTAGTATACTTTTAATTCCAAATTGTAGTATACTTTTAATTCCTATTGATACGCCCTCTATATTTTTTGTATCGGCCCAAGACATACCTATTAGTGTAGTTGGTCCCAAATCAGTTGCCCATGAGCAGGGAGGTAAAACCTATAAAGTCATTTCCATTAATTAAACTGGCAGACCCAAGTATCATTATCAGCCGGACACGTCATCGAACAATTAGGTGGACACGCCATTCAAGTTGCCAACACATTGGAACACATCACGCTCAAATATCACCAAACAAACTCTTTAGTGATTTGCTGGCAACCTAGCCGATAACAAGCAAGTAACAAATTCCCGGAAGACTCAGATGGATCGAGACGCGACCGCCATGATTTCTCAAGTTCAAAAACTAATTTTGTACTGTCAAAATTGAGAAATTCCAGTCATATGGATCAAGCCTTCAAAGCTTCCATATGATGATTCCTGCGAGTCAGTCCAGTCAGTTGGCTACTTTGCCAACTAACCACTTAAACTGCATAAACGACCTATATCTTCACCAATGAAGCACGTCATTACAACACTTAGTGCCATAAGACTTCTCGATGCCTTGTCTCGAGGTTTTCGACTTGAAATATTTTAGACTCACTTTCAGAAGTTTGATTTATAACTACCAACCTATGCGCAATCCAACTCCACGAGTTTAACCTTTCGATCTGTGGGTTTTTGTTGTGATATTGAAACACCATTTTGTAAGTCGTAAGCACAACAAAACTTAAGTCAATGATAAATACTTACTCTATTCATCTAAATAATATTACTTTGATAAAAATTTAATAAATATCTCCTAATAACTAATCTAATTGACTTTGTAGTCACCTATTTTAACATAGCTAAGCAATCCCATAAGCACAGGACTCACCCAACTAGCGGAAACTCGCCAATAATGGGGCACGTGATTTTTGAGTTGGGCAAGGACTTTTCCTCTCTCCTATCTCTTGTAATTATAACTATTCAATTCTTTTGAAAATATGTTTGAAATTCTTTCAATCTACGAGAAGATATGTTTGAAAATTTTTCAATCTACGTCAGCGAAACTCCCTCGGGTATAAGGATTTATTCACCTGGAACACTTTTACACTCTTGCTCTGTCGATTCTTGAGCTGTTTTAAACATATTTTGTGCACGTTACATGAATTATCAAACTATATATTCATATTTTATTATTGTTCTCACTTATTTTCAAATTCCCTTTTATTTTAAATGAATTACTGACTTAACTATGAGAATGCTAACTTCTCTTTACAGTTTAAGATTTTTTTGACAATTTTTCGATCCTCACAACAACATTAGACCCAAATACGCATAATTTTAAAAAAAATATTTATATCTTTATATTTTATTATTTTAATATAATTTAATATATTAATTTTTATTGTGACATAATTAAAACATTACTGATTGAATCATAATTCACCCGACTGTTCAACCAATAATTCTTGATCCAATTAATTTTTCGACTCGATTAACTATTCGAATTTTAAAAACATTTATTGATTCGATCAATATTGGAACTAAATTTGGACATAATTTTTCTAACTTGATGGTAGTGTGACACCTGTTTCAAACAAACGCAGTATCTTCTTTCTTCGTATCGCTCACACTGTTCGGAGATTTTAAGGCCTAACCCCTTTTTTTCCATACATAATTTCTCTCTCTCTCTCTCTCTCTCTCTTTCTCTCTCCTATATATATATATATATATATATATGTACTGTGGTTGGAGATGTTGAATGCGGTGAGGTTGCAGGTTTCTGCAAGGCCGATTTGCAGCTGTGGAAGGAACGGCGCCGTCGCTTCTTCTCACCGCCGGTTGAGTGTCCGGCTACCAACCCGCCGCTATTTCGCTTCATTCACTGTTCAGTCGTCCGAGAATGTGTCGTCCGAGCCGTCGGCTTCGTCTCAGCTTACGTCCGCAATCGGATCCTCGTCTGCGCTTCAACCCTCTCAGTGGACCCTCACTCACCGCCACATTCACTTCCTCAGTTACATAGCCTGCGCCGTAAAATCTGTCTCTCTTTATAAATGCTATGTCAATTGAGTTTCTCTTGAATAATTTGTAGTCGAGTTTGTGCAGTTGAAGTTGGGTTTTGATGGGCAATTTTTCCTGTTCATTGTGAAATGAATTGTTGGCTACTCTGGAGATAGTTGATTGTGACTGTATAATTATGCTTCATTTTGTATTTTGATTGGAGATTGCTGGCTGCATTTTGGTGTCCTATTAACCCATGGCTAGATTTCGGTGGTACAATTCTGAAAACGATTCTAGAATTTGTTCTGATGATCGTATTCTGCAATCAGAGTTTAAAAACATAAAATTTGTATACAATATGATTTTTACTTCTCTCATTGCCGTCAAAGGAGGACCTTAAGGGTATCGATGTCTTGAGGAGAAAGGAGAAAGGGAAGGACAGATGAATGATTTCACTTACATTTTGTTGTTCGAGCTGAAGCTAATTTTTGTGGATTCCAGTTATTGTGAAGAATGATAAAATTGAAACTTTAAAGATAAGGGGAATGGTTTGTGTTGTCACATAGTTGTTGATACTTACGGAATAAGAACTAATAGGTAATCAGTGTTCAAGCAGGTGAAATCCATAGTGTTATAATATGCAAGTTAAGATATTCTGAGCAGAATGATTTAAGTCTTACATGCATTTGCAAATGTAAAAATGCAATAGCCGATGCTAAAATAAGCTTAATATTTTGTGCATGTTGATGTTTGCGATTTCAATATGGCTTTGGATTTTCTCTGGTACTACTATATGTAGAATCAAGGTGGACCATTACCAGCTAAAGTTGTGTTGATTTGTAAAGCTGTGTTATATCTTGCTCTTGCTTATTATTGGTACTTAAACATGGAGAATGCTATTTTATTCTTTACTGAACTTAATTTTCCTCGAATTAAATATAATGAATAAAGAAACATGCCAAGTTCTATTTTTATCTTATGGTGTTGTCTTTTAATAGCATGACGATTTTAGCTGCATTGATCTACAAAATTTTGGTTCTTTTGCTGAAATATAGTTTTTTTTATAGTCGTCATGTTTTACTGTAAATGGTTAGAAATGGAGACATTTTTAAATGTAAAGATGTTAAGTATGGTACTAAATGTGGTGTCTATTTACAGGCAGCAATTTCTGCGACATGGCTCTTCTGCTCAGCAATTCCAACGCTTCTGGTTTGTGATCTTATCTCCCCCTTGGTATTCTATAGAACTTTTCGTGAATGTAAATTCATGGTAAGCTACAACTGAGGAAACAAATTGAAATTAGTAAATAGTGAGATTTCTCATCAAGTATACAAGTTGATTTTATCAAAGAGATTGTGTTTAGATATAACTGTTTGTATAAGACCTGCTTCAACTTCCCGGACTACCTAGTATTCAAATATTTACTTTTGGGGAATGGTATCAAAATACAATTAATATTTGGGTGCTTGGTTGAGAAATTGTATTACCAGAATACCCTATTAGGACAGTAGAAAAGTACAACTGGTTACGGCATGTCAAGGTGTTTTGTCTTTGTTTCCTTGCATTTTGTAGCAATTGATAGTCGTATATTTCATTGAAGGCCTTTAAGAGAGCTGCTGAGTCACTGGAAAAGCTAATGGATGCTACGAGGGAGGAGCTGCCTGACACAATGGCTGCTGTTCGATTGTCTGGGATGGAAATCAGTGACTTAACGATGGAGCTCAGTGACCTCGGGTTAGCATTTTAACGTGTAGCTTCTCTAGCTGCTCTTTATAGTTGCTCATTTTCTTTCATTTACAGCCAAGAAATAACACAAGGAGTTAGGAGTTCAACTCGAGCAGTTCGTTTGGCAGAAGAAAGATTGAGACGGTTGACAAACATGAACCCAATAGGTTACTAAAAGATTTTAGCTTTATCTATATTTTTCTTTTTGATATGATTTAAAGAGATGAATTTCACTTAATCTTTACTTGAATAGTATCCGTGCAGGAAGCGGCCCCAAGAAAAGCCCAGATAGCAAGGCCAGTTCTAGCTAGAACTGCACGGGGCATAAGGGAGGGAATTGTTAAAGGTCGTGCCATCCTGCAAATGTTTTTCACTCTAACCCGGTATTCTAAAATTCTCCTGAACTACTTCTCTTCTCGAGCAAAGGCATAGCCCAAGGTCCTAGTTAATCTGCTAGTGGGAACGTTGAATGCTTCCATATTTATACATCCTTTGGTTGGACATTTGATTTCAAATATGCATCTTTGCTTCAAGTCCCCCAGAAAACTCTTATGTCTAATTCTTAGTCATGCATGTTATTTTATGTTTGATCTTCGCTTGTCAGATGTCAACTGTATGTATTGATCATTTTGCTAGTCGAGGACTGCAAAAACTGTTAATCATGTCGTTTTAGCTGAGTTCTTCTGCAGATGTCGATTTTGTTTCTACCATATATGCTTATTCCTGTCGTGCAGAACAGGTTAAACATAGATGACCTTATTGAACAACCTTCTTTCGTAATGCTGCTGACGGTACCATTTTGAGGTATATGGTTAATGTAATGGATTAAAGTTTATCGTGGACCAACTTCGAGTTGCAAATTATTGGAAACATTTCCGAAACTCTTCCGAACACTAGAAACAAGCAAGAATTATGAGAAACAAAGTAAGTTGAATCTATTTCTATTATTCGAGTCAATAATCAACTTAGAATTGACCTTTCTACATGAATTATTAATCAGGTTTCATCAACTAACAAGCATGTGATATTAAATCAAGTGTCACGACATGATCAACAAGTTCTAAGTAATTTAAATTATAAACTATAAAACCAAAAATAATAAAAAAGAAAACTATATCCCTACTACATAGTTCGCAGAAAATGAATAAATTGGGAAAGCTCTAGATTTATCAGTTTGATCTACGACTACCATGATCTTCATCTTGAATGGGCATGATCAAGTATTGTTTTTCAATAAAATAAATGCCATATTGACTAGCCTGGAATTGATTTTCATATGAAATACCTGTTTTCGTTGTTTTCATCAATGTATTTCTCCTTGTTTAAACGTGTATCATCATTATCATTATCACCCCCAACGATATACTTTGATTCTTTGAAACGTTTAGTGTAGTCAAGTTTGTTTTTGCTGCCAACCTATGCTACTAGGTGAGTAAGCAAGCAGTTGGACTCCCGTATTGATTTAAGCAAATAGTTGGACTCTCGTGTTGATTCGATTGAGTCATTCTTTCTGCATAGGTAAACCTTTGTCTGCTAGGCAAGTCTCCAGCTATTGGAGATTCCATTTTGGTACCAACGGTATGTCTATTGGACTCCATCACTTCTGTCGGGGTCCCAAGATTTCCCGTCTTATCTTCGCTAACAATCTTATCCTATTTGCCAAGGCGACCATTTCTCAAGCAAGAGTGGTGCGAAGTACTGTTAGAGAGTTTTGTTCATGTTTTGTATTTCTCATCAGAGAAATAGGGCGGAGTTTTCAGATATATTGTAGGGTATAACCCTCCAGTGGTATTTCCTTCAAATATATCCTATCAACTATTACACACGATGGAGTACGAAACTCCTCAAAAAATTACAGGCCGAATACACCAACAATTTACAGAAATGAAAGTTACAGAGAAATGGAAAGAACTGAACAAGGAAACAGTACTGTTTGAATGTGGCTCAGGGGAAAGAGCCAGATCCAATTTCCGAAGGGACACGGTCACAGATACCGCACCCAAACACACAAGCCGCAACTCTCACGGTTGCTCCACTACCCACGGTACCCAACCACAACACTCCGATCACAGAGACCAGTTACTATCGCTCACCACAAAGCACGTTCTCACACAGAAAATATATCACTGAAGGGAGAATCTGATTTTCTCAAGTTCGGCCGAGAATCAGAAGGGTGAGGAACCTCCGTTTTTATAGGCTAAGGAACATCCGGAGAGAGTCCGTTAGGCGGTTTCTCAAGAGCCATTAAGTTGGCTCTTGATAACCGCCGGAAACGGCAAGGAGAGAGAGAGACCAACAGCTGCATCGGTTTGAAGGGGGAGAGAAGAGAAGAGGGGAGCGGCGGAAACCGCAAGAGAGAGAGAGATAGATTAGGGTTTGAGGGTGAGAGTGTATATGTATAGTCAAACCCGGGTCGGACTGAGTGGAGTGGGTCGGTACCGGGTGTGGGCCTCCAAGTGACGGTGGGCTTTGTTGTGAGTGGGCCTTTGTATTTGGGCCATAATTTCTAACATACCCCACCTTGGACCAAATACCCAATGGTATAGGTCAGGGGTTTATGGATCTGGTTTTCTCATCATTGCCAATAAATACTCCAAGGTTGTACCTGTAATAAACAACACTAACCAACCACAGAAGTATTAATCAGGATTTAATAAGAGTATTTTTAAGCACTTACAGAATTTTTCTATTGGCAAGCACTTAGTGCCCATATCTGCAGGGTTTTCGTCTGAACTGACTTTCTCTAGCCTTATCTCATTTTTCCCCACAATATCACGAATGAAATGATACCTAACATCTATATGTTTTGTCCTATCATGAAAAACAGGGTTTTTACATAATTGAATAGCAGATTGACTATCAGAAAAAATCACAGGTTTTTCTTTTAGGAAGCCGATTTCATTAAGAAGTCCACTAAGCCATAATGCTTCTTTGAAAGCTTCTGTGGTAGCAATATATTCAGCTTCAGTCGTAGATAAAGCAACAATGTGTTGGAGTTGGGATTTCCAACTAATGCATGAATTGCAGAATGTAAACATGTAGGAGGTAGTGGATTTCCGACTGTCCCTATCATTTGCGTAATTAGAATCTACATATCCAATAAGATGTGCATGAGCAGAATGTTTAGAAAATTTAATACCAACATTTTCAGATCCACGCAAATATCTAAGCAACCATTTCAATGCTTCCCAATGAGGGGGACCAGGATTTGACATATATCTACTCAAACAACTGATGGCATAGGCAACGTCTGGTCTAGTGCACACCATAAGGAACATAATAGAACCTATCACATTTGAATATGGAATCTTATTCATTTTTTGTACTTCACTTTCAGATTGGGGGCATTGGTTTTTGCTAAGTTGAAAATGAGCAGCAGTTAGGACAGCTTCTCCCCAAAACGTTTTAGGCAATCCAGAACTAATCAATAGGCATCTCACTTTATCAAGTAGAGTTCGATTCATGCGTTCAGCTACTCCATTTTGTTGAGGGGTATAAGGATTAGTCTTATGCCTTCTTATACCAAATTTATCACACATTTCAGAAAACTTTTGATTACAGAATTCTAAGCCATTGTCAGTTCTAAGAGATTTCAGCTTTCTACTAGTTTGGTTTTCAACAAAAATTTTCCATTTTTCAAACTTGTCAAACACTTCAGATTTATGCTTCATTAAGAAAACAAACACTTTACGAGAATAGTTATCAATGATAGACAAGAAATATCTATTACCACCATGGGTAGTCACATTAGAAGGACCCCATACATCCGCATGAACATAGTCTAAAATGCAAGTAGACATAGATGGATTTGGGGAGGGGGATGTAGGAAAATGAACTCTATGATGTTTCCCCATGATGCAATCATCACAAAAATCTAATTTGTCAATCTTTTCATTCAAAACACCGTCCCTTTTTAAGACATAGATGGATTTGGGGAGGGGGATGTAGGAAAATGAACTCTATGATGTTTCCCCATGATGCAATCATCACAAAAATCTAATTTGTCAATCCTTTCATTCAAAACACCGTCCCTTTTTAAAAACTCAAGACCTTTCATGCTTATATGTCCAAGTCTTTTATGCCAAAGAGTGGTTTTATTGTTTTCAAAAACAGATGCAGCAATATTTTCATACGTAGCAGTGCAGATGTAAAGGTTTCGTTTTCGCTCAGCTTTAAAAACAACCAATGATCCTTTCAAAATTTTCATAGTCCCTTTCCCCCATCTACCTTCTAGCCCCCTCTAATGCAATGCAGCACATGATATTAGATTGTGACTTAAATCAGGTACGTATCTAACATTTTTCAAAATCATTTTATGACCTCCTTCAAAGCATAATGAAATGTCACCTAGACCCTTAATATCACACTTTTTCTCATTAGCCATGGATACAAAACCAATATGCTCATGCTTCAAATTAGAAAAAATGTCTTTAAAAGGACTCATATGAAATGTGCAGCCAGAGTCAATTAGCCATTCATGCATGTCAAGTGAATTCACAGAATTAGCTTCGTATATAACAAAGACTTCACCATTTGATTCTATGGACACATTGTTAACAGAATCTTTCTCCTCATAGTTTTTATCCCTAGGTTCTCGTCTAGGTTTTCTACAATCCTTTATATAGTGACCTTTTATGCCACAGTTATAACAACGTCTATCTTTTATTCTATCATTTCTGAAGTTGTTTTCTCTAGTTCTAGATTTGCTCCTACTGTTTTTATTCCTGCTTCTACTCCTACTGTTGTATCTAGAATTAAAATTTCGAGATTTCATTCTACCTCTAACAAGGTTGACTTCATGTTGGTTCTGACTAGGTTTGTTGGTTTTAATGTCTAATTCTTTACTCTTTAAGCCATTAACAACAGTTTCTATGTTTACACTATCCCTACCATATTTAATAGCAGCCTTTACGTCAGAATAGGATTCAGGGATAGCATTTAAAAGCACAATTGGGGAATATTCATCAATATTTTTATCTCCAGTAAGTTTAATATCCTGAATCAGTTTTGTAAAATCATCAAGGTTCTCATCAATATTTTTAGATAAGTCGAGCTTATATCTAAAAAACTTTTCTAATAAAAACAGTTTATTCGGTAAAGAAGTTTCGGTGTAAATTTCCTCTAATTTATACCACAAAGCTTTTGAAAATTCTTGTTTACCAACTTTTCTCAAAACGGTATCAGAAAGGTTTAAAATAATAGAGGAATACGCAAATTCATCATTTTCTTGTTTCTTTTCTTCCGAAACAGTTTCAGCATAATTGCCATCAATGGCTTTGAAAACCTTTTGTTGAATGAGAACACCTTTCATTTTTTGTTGCCAAATGGGAAAATCACTTTTACCATCGAAGGGTTGGAGGCTGTAACCAGCCATTTAAAAAACAAATTGAGGACAGTACGGTTTTTGAAAAACAGGTAATAAGCTTCAAAAAACTGGTTTTTAAAAAACTGGAGTTTTAAGTCGAGGAAAAAAAACAGAGAGGTTTAAGGAGGTAGACAGGATATTAATATATCAAATACCAACCAAGAGACAATGCACCAAAAACAGATATACACAAAGAAAGGCCACGGACAGTAGAAATGTATTACAGAGTTAGACTGAATATAGAGATAACAGGAGATAATGTGAATACTGCGGAAGTTACAGATAGTAATGCAGATGACAGAGTATAGCGGAAACTCACAACAGATATAGCAGGTATAGTCAACTTGCAGGAACAGCAGGAAACCTCAAACAGTTATAGCAAATGACAGAAATACCACGGAAAAATCGCATGAATGTACAGTTGTAGCCAAAGCCGGGGGTTACCAGCCTAAGTCCCACCTAGATACCCGACGACCTCAAGGGTCCGGCCAAGGGGGATATTAGGGGGTTTACCACGGCGACAGAGATAATGGGAGTAATGAGATATAACAGTAATAATCACCAACAGTACAAGAAAAATAATGCGATAAAGGAAAGGAGGGGTTTATCAGAGGTTACCGCCACCAGGATCTGCACGAGTCAGAACGCAAGCTCTGATACCACTGTAGGGTATAACCCTCCAGTGGTATTTCCTTCAAATATATCCTATCAACTATTACACACGATGGAGTACGAAACTCCTCAAAAAATTACAGGCCGAATACACCAACAATTTACAGAAATGAAAGTTACAGAGAAATGGAAAGAACTGAACAAGGAAACAGTACTGTTTGAATGTGGCTTAGGGGAAAGAGCCAGATCCAATTTTCGAAGGGACACGGTCACAGATACCGCACCCAAACACACAAGCCGCAACTCTCACGGTTGCTCCACTACCCACGGTACCCAACCACAACACTCCGATCACAGAGACCAGTTACTATCGCTCACCACAAAGCACGTTCTCACACAGAAAATATATCACAAAGACTGAGGGAGAAATCACAGATTTTCTCAAGTTCGGCCGAGAGTAAGAAGGGTGAAGAACCTCCGTTTTTATAGGCTAAGAAACACCCGGAGAGTGTCCGTTAGGCGGTTTCTCAAGAGCCATTAAGTTGGCTCTTGATAACCGCCGGAAACGGCAAGGAGAGAGAGACCAACAGCTGCATCGGTTTGAAGGGGGAGAGAAGAGAAGAGGGGAGCGGCGGAAACCGCAAGAGAGAGAGAGATAGATTAGGGTTTGAGGGTGAGAGTGTATATGTATAGTCAAACCCGGGTCGGACTGAGTGGAGTGGGTCGGTACCGGGTGTGGGCCTCCAAGTGACGGTGGGCTTTGTTGTGAGTGGGCCTTTGTATTTGGGCCATAATTTCTAACATATATATAATTTTAGAATCCATCTAAATTTCTTTATTTTGAGCAATTTTGTTATATTTAATGCAAAATGTGATAAAAGTTTACAATTTAAAATTAGCAGCATTTTCCAAATACATGGAAAAAGAATTCCATTTCCTTTAATTTCGGTGGAAATCAAGTAAATAATTGTGTTAAACAATACAATTCTGAAATTTCATTGATAATCAGTTTCCTTCCATCGAATTATCGAAACTTTTCGGCATTTCGGTGGAAACGAGACGAATATTTGAACCATGATATTTTATATGGCAAAATATTAACTTTTGGTCCCATTAGATAGGGCCCTTCTCACTTTTGGTCCCACGCTTTACTTGTTCAACACCTTTAGTCCCAAAAATCTTATTTTTTTAGTTCTGCTCCGTTAAAAATTGACGGAGTCACGTGCCGTTAGTCAGCTGGTAAGTAGCATGTTGGTCAACTAGTAAGTCATTTCAGATGAAAAAAGAAAAACGTTCTCCCCCTTTTCCCCAAATCCACAAAACAAATCATCCCAATTTTTGAAGCAAAGAGTGGTGGAAGGAAGATGAGCTTGAGGCACCAAGTGCTCGTCGATTTTCTAGACCCTAAGTACGAGAAATACGGTTAGTAAACTTGCAAACTGTTTTATGATTTCAACGATTTTCCAGCTTGGGTTTGTTTTTTGTCAACTTGCAGTTGTTTGTACTGTTGTTTTTAAAAAACATGGGTTTGTTTTTGTCTATATATTGTTGTGTATGTTGTTTTTGAGACATATTTGTGGTCCCCCGATGTTTGTGGGTTGTTTAAATATATATATAGCAAAAAAATGTATTTTTGACACCATTATTTCCCTCCAAACATTGTACACAAGCATTGCAGTCTGTTTTCAGCGCCAGTTGCCAGCTGACCAAGTCACGTGCCGTTCCCGTCAGTTTTTAACGGAGCAGGACTAAAGGTGTTAAAAAAAAAAGGTTTTGGGACTAAAAGTATTGAACACGTAAAGCGTGAGACCAAAAGTGAGAAGGGCCCTATCTAGTGGGACCAAAAGTGATATTTTGCCTATTTTATAATGAGTGGTGTTTGCCATCAAGAACAATGGTCATGGTCCATTATTTTGCTTAGCATTCACGGAAAACGACAATTACTTTTTTTTTTTTTTTTAAATTTTAGTATAATTATGAATACTTCTTATAATTTGAAAAATTATAAATACCTCTCAAATAAAAAATAATTATATAACTCCCTAAATAATGAAGTGGACATTAAATTAATTTTTTTAAAAAATATAAAATAATTTGAGAGTTGATAAAATAAATAATTTATGGGGAATATTAGTCTATATAAATATTTTTTAAAAATTATAATATACATAATTATATAATTCAAAAGGACATTTTGATCAGTTTACTATAAAAATTAGATGGAAACCTAATGGAAACTAATGAAATGGATTATTGTTAGACGAATGTTAAAATTATGAAGATATTTATAATTTTTTAAACAATAAAAAATTATTTTTAATTATGTTAAAATCTCAAAAAATAATTGCAATCTACCCTAATATTTACTGTATTTGGCAATCACCAAGAACCATGCTGCGCCACGAGGCACAAATTAACTTCCGTTCTTACTTGCCTCAAGATTCAAGAAAAAACAATGTGCTTTGCTAGTAAATCCCGTTGTTTTCATAAGTTAAATACAAAAGTTTTTAACAACTCATGATCAACCCCGGTCATAAAGTGAATTAGTTATTTTTTTATTCGTTATTTTTTATCGAATAATATTAAAGTGATGAATACGGTAATAATTCATTACGTTAGAATTGTGTTTTGTTGTGCTTATCACAAACGTTGAATGGGCTTTCAATATCACAACAAAACGCCCACAAACCGAAAGGTTAAACCTATGGAGTCAGGTTGCGCATAGGCTTAATAGCCATAAAAACAATTCTTAAGGGTCGGTTTGAAATGTCCCAAGTCGAGGATCTCGATAGGGTATTGAGGGTCCCATAGAGACTTGCACTAAGTACTGCAGTGGTGTTTCATCAACAAGAGACGTAGGTTGTCTATGCAGTTTTAATAGGTTAGTTGGCAATGTAGTCGACTGATTGAATTGACTCACGCAAATCATCATATGAAAGCTTTGAGGGCTTGGTCGGTATGAATGGGATTCTCGATTCCGATAGTACAAGATCTCCTATGCGCTCTGAGATGGTTTAAACTCTCAAAGTCTTTGGTCAAAGCAATTGATTGATTAAGGATAGGTTTCCTAAATTGGACTGGTAGAGTAAACACATCTCGAGTATCAAGCATAGTTATCTACTCAAGGATAGGAACCGACGTCCAATTTCATGCCCTAGACATGGGATGAAATTAATTTAGAGTTAATTACAAAAAGAGTTGGATTAGTTTAATTAGATTAAATTAATTCTTGGAGGGAATAAAGATTGGATCATTTATTTAGACCAACCCAATTAGATGGATGACTTTATATTAATTGAATTAATTAAAGTTTCGAGTTAACCAATAAAATTAATTGGAATAATTTGATCCAATTTATAAATTAGATTTATAAAGTGAACGAGAGAAATTGGGGTTGGATCTTTTAATTGGATTAAAAGATGTGGGTTTTAATTTTGGACTTGAAATTAAATTAGATTTAACTAAAGTTCAGTAGACATGAATTTGATTTAATTTTAATTAATCGAGTTCGGTCCATTAAACACGAACCCAAAGCCTTGGACCTTGGCTAGGTCAAGGAGGACTTGTTTTGAAATGGCTTGGCCGATTTTTTAAGGTGAAAAAATCGGCCACAAGAGTGGCTAAGATAATAATGGCTTGTTATTTAGAATCCAACTAGATTAGGACTCCATGTATATACTTGACTAGGCAATATATATACACATACTAAGCCCTAGCCGCACACTCTAAAACATACTACTCTCCATCTCTAGTTTTCTCTTTCTCACTTCCTCTCCATCTTTAAGTTTCTTTCTTTTGGTCTTAGAGATAAAAGAAAAATCAAACGAAGATTAAAACACGTCAATTTGATAGCGGTTGTTTTGATCTCCATAGCTCCTCTATGATCGTTCTTGTTAGCACGAGAAGATCAAATCCTCTTAATGGGAGCCTGGATGTCTTTGGAGGATCTCAACGTTGGGATCTCAGATCAAGAGACGGAGGAATCAACACAAGAAGTCGATCAAAGAAAAACTATGAGGGTGAGGTTTTTATTTTATATACATTCCTCTCAGTTTTTCTTAGTGTTCTTGGCCTTTATTTTATATGCGTTGTATTATTATATGCTCCCCCACGTAATTTTAAGTTACGCTCACTTGCCAATTCTATCTATATAAGTTAATGGTGTTAATCTTTAACTAAAATCCTCATTATACCTTTGTGACTTACTCCATTAAAAAAGTATATTAGGGTTCCTATATTCGCGATCAGGGCACAACGATTTTGGGTTTCATCTTGCAGAATTTCCCTTTGTTTGAACAATTTTAGTAGTTTTTAGTTAAAAATTGTACTGACTATTGGGAACCGTTAGGTTGGATAATATAGTTGGAAAAGCAAAGTCAAAATCAACGGTAAGAATGTCCTTTGATTGTTTGGCTCAATTTTTCAATGTTGTGTTCTTTTTATTATGTGTGTTGAAATCTAATGATGTTTTTGTTTGTATGAAGGAAAGCAACACAAGCTCATTTTTTTTTGGCTATGAAAGTGACACTTGGACAATACATAGTGCAAAAAGATATGTATTCCTACCTTTTGACCGAATACTTTTTCGCAAAATATGGATTGAATGTCTGGAACAGTGGATTCTTTCACTATTGGTCCTTACACCCCAACTCCATTTGACTGCAAATTGGTTCTTGGGTTTCAGACTAATGAACTTTATAGGTTTTGTTATCTTCATCTTTTGTGAAACATTTGATAGGTGTCTGCAAAGTATGATAAAGGGTGTTGGATTATGTGCCTTTTGATTCCCACACCCTTTAATATAATAATTTTTGTCTTTATATTTAAAATCTGTATGTTTTGGTGTGGGGTTTTTGTCTCTTTATGTTTTTGTCCTCATTTGTATGGGCTGCTGACTTTTCGGTTTGTACATTAATTGTAGAAATGATGATGACTGATTATGCTTATTTTGATGTATGGGTTGATAGTTTAATTGAATGAGTGTCTATAATTAAGTATTTAGGTTTGATTACAATGTGGTATGAATAAGGAGAGATTGTATTATAGGTATTTTCTAGAAATGTACTAAGGCAGGGGTAAGAGGGCTAAATGTAGTTGTTGAATGAGATTGAGGGTATTAGATAACTATTGAGGGATTATAAGGGGTTGAATGTAATTCCCATATACTTTGAAGACTGGGCCCACTGTTAGTTGTTAATACTTAGGGTAGTATCATTTTTGTAGAAGACAAATTCCCTCACACCCTTTTCATGGTGAATTTGAGCCCTTCATCCCGGAGGCTAAAGTTAATGAATCTATAAACGCCCCAATTCTTGATTAAGATATAAATGCCCCAATTCTTAATGAAGCCAAAAATGCCCCTAACGTTGACTTTTCTACTTTTGGACCTGCAAATAACACAAACTCCCTACACACTTCAGAACCTATATACAATCCTGATAATACTTCACCATTGTTTGAGGGTGTAGAGACTAACATCAGTGAAGATGTTGATGAAAAATAGGTTGGTAAGGAAGTGGCGAGGGGGAACGGGGAGTTGATGAGGTTAAGGTGGAATAGGCTGGTGATGAAGAAAGGGGTCAGGGGGAAGTGGTGATGGCGAGAAGAATGAGAATTGGTCCATGGCAACAACTTCCACACTAAAGTGCACAACGTAGGGAAGTCCACTATGAACTGTGGGGTGTGTGTCAAAAGCTCATCATGTATGGACACGGACTGCAAGTTCTACGGAATTCTCGAAAAGATAATTCAGTTGGATTACCCACTTATTCCAAACATGCAGATCGTTTTATTTAGATGCCGCTGGGTTGATCGTGTGAGAGGTATGAAGGTACATCCTCGTTATCACCTCGTTGATGTAAACTTCAAGAAATTATACCAAAAGAACGAACCATTCACCCTAGCACAACAAGCAGTACAAGTCTACTACACGGAGTATCCTAGCTTGAACAGATACAAATGGACTGGACGACTGTCTGCAAAACAAGAGCAAGAAAAGTCATCGATGACTCACGGTGGACCAAGTTGTGTTTCAAGAGGATGAGGCAATACCTACTCCACAAGTTGCAATGGACAACCATAATTATAACTTGCATAACTCAAATGGTATTCAGTTAGTCATTGATCTTTCTGTTGCTACTCAACAAGGAGTAGGTGCATCCCCGATCATTGGCCTACGAGACTGATGACGACTTTGACGAAGATAGCTTTGATGAGGAATACAAGATTGAAGAATACAATAATTATGATTGGCATTAGTTAGTGTTCATGTATATATTTTTAAACTTATCGAAGTACAATTTTCAAACTTTTTTTTTTAAAACAAAACACAATATTTTTCTATTTAGAAACGGTTTGAAGTTTGAAAACCGTTCTTAAGTAAGATATTATCTACTTAGGAACGGTCGAAATTTCCAAACCCATTCCTAAACCGGCTCCTAAATATGGCTGATATTTAGAAAAATGGAGGAAAAACCAAAACGTTGGAACGGTCAATTAAATTTAACCGTCCCTAATGTTGTTTGAAGAAATTTAATAACGCGCCAAAAGAAAAACTACAGGGAAAACTAATTTAGGAACTGTTTTTTATTTTTCACCGTTCCTAAAAGTGAAATTACTTAGGCCCATTCCTAAATGTGTAGAAAACTCTGTTCCTAAAATATTTTACTAGAACCCTTCCTAAATGTGTTCCGGAGCCCATGCCAACAAATGTCAACATCTTGCTCATTTTGTTCCCAATTATGATATCTCTACATTCGAGACCCTGATTAATGCTAAATTTAAATGTGTAACAATACTAACCATATGTCAACATTTCTAGCAGTTCGATCTAAAATCAGAATGTCTCATGGACAGTTGCATCATTTTTTATCTCATCGATTGTGTATTTCAGGATCCGTAAAACAAAAATGTCCAAAACATCATCGAATGGAGTATTTTGTTGATTTAATAATATCCAACGGTCCGATTAAAATTTTAATGGTCTGATGCGATCCAATACAACAATATAAGATGCTATTTACATCTATATAAGACTAACAATTCTGTATATACAAATATACTTAATCTTTTGAACAGTTGCCAAATTTTATTCATAACATTATATGTTTTCAATTGCCTTAATTACTTGTTGGTCTATCTTTTTCTGATAATTAACATTTCTGGGATGGTTTTTTCTATATTTTTTAATTTTTTTTATTTTTTTGGGAAATTCATTTTGAGACACTATTAGGAATGGTTTTGTGAAGTTTATACCAAAACGACACCTTCTTGTTCTATTTGGAATGGTTACGAAAAAGGAACAACTTTTCAATAAATGATTGTCAATAAAAAACGACGTCATTTTGTGCATTAGGAACGGGTTTGGGAACGGTTTATTTAAAACTGACCGTTCCAAAGCCCGCTCCAAAAATCAATATATGTAGAACACTTAGCAAACTTTTTTCTCTCTTCTTCCTTCTTCTTCCCCTTCTCCACTGCTGCCATCGTTTAAACAGCAACATCCCGCACCCTCCCCTCCCCCCTTTTTCTGCAACAAGCCCCCCCCTCCCACCATATTTCTTGCTTTCTTTTTCCAATTTTGTTTAAGATCCCAATTTTGTTTAAGATCCCAACAGTTTTCTTACAAAATTTTCGTCCATTTTCTTACAAAATATTTTCAAAATATTTTTTGAAATTTTCATAATGTTTGTAATTTTTATTATTTTCTGTACTTTTTTTATATTTCAAAATTTTCTGTCAGATGCTTCCTAGGTTGGGGAAGCATCCCCTCAACCACCCACACCACTTGATATGCCTGCACCGTCCTTAGCCTCGCAAACTCCAGATGATGCTGGTGCATCTGGAGCTACATGTACGGCTGTGGATGACGCATTACAGCAGCCTGGCACACCGGCGGCTGCTCCACCACCACGACCATCAATCCCCCCACCATCAGGCCCAAGTACATCAGCCTCGATGACGAGGTAAGTTGCCTTACTAAATTCATTATTATAATTATTTTATTTTTAAAATATTAATTAATTATTTAATATCAAATTAATTTAAGATTTGATCGGCGGTTTCACGAGCTCATCAATGCGGTCGTGCGGAGACAATTCCCCCACCTGTGGCCGTGTATGAGGTAGGTATCGTCAGAGCAGCAGTATTTCTAGTTGGAGAGTATGAAGGTAATTAATTTTAAATATCTGATATATAATCTAATTGTTTAATTTATTTTACTAATGTTTTGTTTAATCTTATTACTGCAGATGACCTACTGGTAGGACTGTGACGATGAGTTTATATTCCGAGTCTTCCACATGTGGGCCGAGAAGTACATCCAGAAGACCTTCTCCGTTGCCCGATCCAGCCTGGTCAGGCCATGGCCGGCCAACGAGGTCTGGCTCTAGCTCCAAGCGTATTGGGCCAGCAAGGATTTTCAACAGAAGTCTTCCAAGAATAAGGCTTATCGAACGGGGGAACACTACGGCATCCTCGACTGTGTACCAGGGGGAGGGGGTCTTCCTCAATCGTCATGCATAAGAGGAAGTTGGTAAGTAAATATAAATTATTTGTGTGTTGGTATGTAAATATAAATCATTATTATTAAATATAATACTAATTAATTAACTGTTTTTTCCTTATACAGGAGACGGAGTTAGATCGATCGCCCAAGCAGATGGAATTATTCAAACGGTGCTACAAGAAGAAAGATGACGGCGGCTGGAGTGGGCCGAGGGTGGTGAAGGTGGCGGTAAGTAGCTAAATATTTTATATTATTTTTTTAATAATTAATTCTTTATTTAATAAAGTACTAACAATTTTGTTTGTTTTACAGGAGACGTTCCAGAAGATGTTGGAGGATCGTCAGCCCTAGCCCACGGCCTACGACCTTAGTGCCCTAGCCGAGTCTGTAGCTTAGGTGCGATGATGGAGCAGCAGATGTGGCTGGTTGTAGTTGGGGGCAAGAACAAGGGCTGAGTATTCGGCTTTGGTTCTGAGGCCCACGTCTCCAGCCGCACATTAACATCGCCATCGCCACCTCCACCTTCAAACCCAGCCATAGAGGGCCGCATCAACCATCACGAGATGATGATGGCCGACATGATGGACATGATGAGGGAGATGTGGGCCTCCTCGTCGACTGCAGCACTGGCTCCGACGAATCCCTAGGCTGAGAATCGGGAGGATGACGAGAAGCGTTTAGATTATGTTTTACATTTTTTTTTGTTTTGGTAATTAAATATTTTTTTTATATTAATATAATATATTTTTTTAAATTATTAATATTTCTTAATGTTTATTAAATTTTATTATTTTATGTTTATTTAATTAATTAAATTTATAGATAAAATTTATTCAAATTTCATTAAATTAAATTAATTATGTCTGAAAATTTATTAAAATGGATAAATTTATTTATGTATTCAAATATTTAAATATATTAATATTGTAAAAAATTAAAAAATTCAAAATTTAGGAACAAATTTAGTAATGCTAAAGAAAATGTTATAAATTTTATAAAGTCTCGTTCCAAATCCCGTTCCAACGACTACCTCAAAAAAGTGTTCATACACTGGATGAACCGTTCTAAATTAATATATAACCGTTCCAAATAGCATTACTAATCAGTATCTCATATATAATCCAAATTATACAAACGGTTCCTAATTCTTGTACTAACGTAGTTCTACATATGTGTTCCAAATTCAATAACCCGTTGCGAAATAATGTTCCAACGGCCGCTCCTAAATTGATTCTAGTTACAAAATTAAACAGTTCCAAAATTAACTCACGAGTAATACAAATACCATTCCAAAATTTCACCTAAAAACATAAATAATCGTTCCAAAGACCGTCCGCAACCGTTTCAATTGCTAAATTAATAAGTTTTAGACTGAATTGATATTAGGAACGGGTCTCAAGAATCGATAAAGTTTTCGTCCCAATTTGGAACGGGTTTCCAGAAATCGTTCCTACATTTTAGTAACATCAACTCCAGAGATGGATTTTGATCCGTTCCACATCCGTTCCAAATTTCGATCCAAATAAATTTTGTGTTCCTCTAACCATTACAATCTAAAGAAATACCGTTCCAAAACCCGTATCAAATCCCGCTTTTTTTTTGTGGTGGATAAGATTCATTTGAGAAGAAAGATTAAATCAATTCAGAGTTGTATCCCTTTCTAGTTGACACTTTTTGTATGAAACCATCACATTATTTAAGTGTTTTTGGTACGAGCATTGAAGGATTTTAAGTGCTTTGGTATGCACGATAAAAGGATCAAAGACTATTAGGCTATAATATTTGCAGCATTGTATGTCTATTGGCTAAGGGAATTATCAACAATCTGTAGTTGTCATATTTAACATTTTGAAGGAATTATATGTTGTCATTTCTTTTGTTCTTCCGTTTACCTATCGATGAGGCATATACAGGGCATTAACTATAAAATAAAACATCCAAATTAAATTGATTACATTGCACCAGATTAGTCCATTCAAAATATAACTACTTCAAATATATTGTAATGCAAAACATTAACAACTAAAAGAAACATCTTCACCATTCATTTGCTTCAAATATCTTAATATTTGACGTCAATTCCTGATATATAGATAGTACTTCTGCAAAATTGTCCTACAATTTTACTTGTCTAGATTCGACGTCTTCTTTGAATTTTGCCAATCGCGTTAATGGTCACTGTGAAATCTTTCCGCAAATACTAATTTGGTTCAACCAACAAAAATATTTGGGATAATTACACTCTCTTCCCCTGAGGTTTGGTGTAATTACACGTAAACCTCCTGTAGTTTGAGAAATTCTATTTGTTAGCACTCTTGAGGTTTGGTTTCGTCTAATAAATAAGTTCCCCCATTAATCAAATTTACCGAAATTGTTGAAATGAACAAAAAAAAAAAATATATTTTTAACCCCGATTGACTTATTATTAACTTATTGTAGGTCAACAAATCTTTTTATGACCAGATTACTCTCACATGTTTTCAGGCATTAATGCATGTGAGGAGGTAATTTCCGTTATAAGGGTAGTTTAGTCATGAAAAAAATTATTTAATTTGCAATAAGTCAATAATAAATCAGTCAAAAGTAAACATCAATTCTTATTCGATTTTTTTCATTAATATCAGCAAATTTAGTAAATTTTAACTAACGAGAAGACTTATATGTTAAATAAAAGCAAACCTTAGGGGTGCTAGATGTATTTTCTCAAACCAGAGAGAGTTACATGTAATTACACCTAACCTCAAGAGAGGGGAGTATAATTATCCCAAAAAATTACATTTGTTTATTCTACAATTACAAAACAATTTTCCTTCACTTTCTTTGCTTGGACCTACAATCCTACAGTTTTTTGACAATAACCCTTCTTATTTCTACATCTCAAATTAACTTTTCCATCTTTAGAAGCGGATTTTCGCAAGCATAATCCATTCTTGAAAAAATCCAAGTAAATATTATAAACAAATATTGAATAGTCATTACCAACAACATAATACTAAATAATTCATTTGACGAAGCATACCCGGAAGAAAAATGAAACTTGCAGCAGCCTTCAACCCTCTTCCAGTGTAGTGTGTTTATGGAAGGATGATAACTGGCATTTGAAATGAGGACAAGGCACATTTTGAACCAACAAATTATGCCTAAAGCTGAAAGTGAGTAAAAAAAACATCCATCTTCGCATTTCAAGCGTGTGTACAACAGTTCATTAGTTTTTGATGGCAGGCTTTTTTCAAGCAAGGTTCTAAATTTCTCGTGGTCTTTTTGTCTAATTAACACAAATTAATTTTGTGCAAATTTTAGCATAACAGAAGGGGCAATATGCAATTTCCCTTTCGAAAAACAGAAGCATGCGACGGTCGGTCATCCAGGCATTTGGTGCAGAAAGCAAACACTGTAGTATGAATTTGACCAGAATGTTTTCCGGTAATAAAGTAAAAAGTCTAGATGTGGGCTTCAACTGGCGAAGAACGAGAAAGAATAGGAGCTAGCTACTGTTAGTAGATTAAGTTAGACACTTGACAACACCACTGGAGCTTAAAACCAATATACATTAAAAAGTGATGATGTGACGATGTGAATGTATGTTATTCTTGTTTTTCATATTGACGATTGCTGCTGGAGCTCTCGGAGCTAGAATCTAAGCCGAAGCACTTAAAAAGTGCTTGTTTTGCCAGCCCAATGTAGTTGCAAGGGTGGTGTGGACGCCTGAAAATTCTCAAAAATATTGAGTCCTTGAAAGAAGATTCATCTCCACCCGGGTCGTCTTCTCTGATTGACCCTTCGCTTGGGCCTGCTTCGCTCCTAGCACTCCGGTCTTCCACCTGCCCGGGGGGATAAAGTCAAATAATTGGATTACTTCAACAAAATTGGCTGCCTACCTAGATTCATGTCTAGGTTAATAACTTAGGACAAGGCTTAGTTACTCATAATATAAGTTCCTCTTAATTTCCTTTGCTCTATGAAGAACAAGCAAACACATAAAGAATCTAAGACTGCATTTAGATGGAAGGATTTGTACACGAGGGAAAGATTTCAAACGTCTACATATTAAATACAGTTGCAATACATCACGACTTAAAAAATAGTTCAAAATGGGAGTTCAAGGATTTGAAATCATTGTAATAAGAAATTATCCAAACAAGCTAGATGATTTTTTTTATATAGATCTAAAATGCCTTAGTTCCAAATTCATCCATTCAGACTAAAATCTTAAAGTCACTTATACTAGAAGGACTCTAGATCAACAATAAGAAATACTAGATCTTGGATATGCTCAATAACTACTTTAATGAGTGATAGAACTTTGTAACCAAGTCGAGATCACTCAATTCAGATAGCCCGTTGTATGATAACCTCGACAAAGCAAGAAACTCCGATATATACTCACAAAATTGATTCTTCACAAAGATGGACCATTTTACAGCCAAGATCTACTCTATGGAGCTAAAGATACACCAAGTAAGAATCTCCAGAGCTTCAAATAACCTTGAATAAGAATAAATATTAGCCATGCTGACTACAAAACAGCAAAAATACTCAATTTTTATTCATTATCTGTATAAATAACTTTTAAATAGTGGACAAGGTTGTCCTACAGTTGCATCAACCAAAAACCTTGCCAGCAATTTAAGGTAGCTAGAGTTTCACTTCAGCAACTCAAATATTTTTATATTTAATTTCTTCTTTCCTGTTTGCAACATCACCTGGTAATCTTTCCTCCCCTACCCAGCTCCTGTTCCTTTCTATAATTTGGATTCAAACTAAAGCAGAAAAAGTTTCAATATCCCTCATCTTCTTTTGCCTAACACATTTTCATTATCATACTATAAGTAAAACTAAGGGCAAATTTCTCTTGAAATTTATTATAATTACGAACACCTTCTTATTATTTGGAAAATTATAAATACACTTGATGTTCGATGAAATTGTGTAATCTTTGGATGGAGGTCTGGAATTGTCAACTTTGCCCTTGCTGTATTTTTTTATTTTTAAAAAAATTTGTAAAAAATCAGACGATATGGATGGAAAATTTTGAAAAATTCTAAATAAAATTATCTACTTAGTCGATAAAATAAATTTAGAAATTTTAAAAAATAAGTAAATTATAATTCGTAGTACAAAGGTACATTTTGGTCAGTTCACTACAAAAACCAAATGAAAATCTAACGGATTGAGCTAACTGTTAGACGACCGTTAAAATCAAGAGAGTATTATTAATTATTCAAAGAACGAGGGGAACCAAGAGGTATTTGCAATTATGTTAAATCTAAAAGGAGCTCATTTAATTTACCCTAAAACTAAACACTTAACTCTAAAGATCTTAATAAATTTCATGATAAGCAAGGACCATTTCAACTGAGTGCACAAATTGTCTTCCAAACGCTACATGATGCCAATGCCAATTGAAAGGAGATGACATCTAGTTTCAGTTTCTTCTCATTTACAGAAAATTAAATTCCCCCCGGCTCTCTCTCCCTCTCTCCGAGTATAACCATTTGCGTCATGCCTTCATATAATTTCTCTTTCTTTTTCATCAATAACTATATTTAATTCTGCAGAAAGGCCATAATTCTCCTCCAAAGAATTCAGCTCAAAAGTGTTTAAAATTAGTGAATCTGATAAAATCCAATATGAATCGCCCCATATACAAGAAAAAAAACAGTATGCAGAGACCATCAAATTGATGGCTCTGATACCATGATAAAATCACTTTGCTGTATATGGGGCGATTCATATTGGATTTTATCAGAATCCGACGAGGACCTTTAAACTTTAACTTTTGTATTAGACAAAAAGAGTAAAAGTTCAGAATCTAATGCTTTTGCAGCCTGCTGAAGCATTCTCAAAATCAAACAACAATGCTTTTGCAGCTCGCTGAAGCATTCTCAAATTTAAATAACAGGGATATTTGCCTTTCCAAACTTGACAATCTTCTCATATGTAAGTAAAGAATAAGTCCAGTTCTACATTTCAGCAAAATCTAACTTATCCCCCCAGCACCCCACCCCACCCACCATCTCAAAAATAAGGAAATCAAAACGACAAGCAACAAACAGAAGGCGCGGTGCTCCAACGTAATGAAACAGCGCAAAATGTATTAAAAGCCAGCAAGAATAAAGTACAGAATATGAAAAGAAGAACAGACGAAACTAATGATGGCATTTTATTTAGGGCTAGCACATTAATCTCTAAAGCAAGTGGCTAATCATGGCCAGATCAATATATCCCTTTGTCAACAACCCCAATTAAACCCTCTAACTCCATCAAGAACAAGCGTGTAAAGACCGGAAGCTCAAAAATTTTCCCGGCCTTTGTATTTTCCCCTTTTGATGATAAAGAAATTAATCAATAACTATCAACAAAAAGGAAAAACAAATGTGTCCATGGAAAAGAATAATAATGATGAAAAACCCAGACAAAAGGCAAGAGAGCAAACCCACCTACCTTAATTATTCTGTCGGAAGAAGTGGGGTTGTTGAGATGGGTAGGTGGAGCGGTCGGTGGCGAAGCAGCGGCACCGGCGGAGGAGCTAGTGGAGGAGTCTGAAGTAAAAACAGTGAACCCAAAGAAAAGGAGAAGAACAAGTAGAATCATAACAAAAAGCTGGATCCATATCAGCCATGGGATTCTGTAGCTCTCGATTATCAATTCATCGCCAAACTCCACCATTTCCTTCTGCTCTACAAATTCAATAAAATACTCTCACCTTCACTTATCATATACAATTACGAGAAGGAAAAATGAAAGAGAAGAAGAAAGAACGGTAGAGGAAATGGAAGAGAAGTGGAGAAGAAGAGGATGGACTCTCAGACTCAGAGTACTTTGTCATTTGAAGCGGTGGAAGAGGTGGAGGAGACGGCAAAATGTCAAATGACGACCAAATTACAGTAAAAGGGAAGTCGAATTCAAGTAAAAGTGATTTTGGGTAAATTTCACTTTGACCCCTTTCTACCTACCAAACTCTATTTTACCCCCTTATACGTTTATATTAGCGTAAATTACAACAACCTCCTATGAGTATTCTTTATATTATCTTGCATTATATATAAAAATAATTACAGAGTGCTCTCCTGAAATTTACTATAATAATAGACCTGATTTGAATTAAAAAGTTATATTTAGTATCGAGAAAAATGTATTTTTGGTTTTCAAACATAGTCACTAATGCAATTTTGGTTCTCAAATAATATAGAATTGCAATTTTATTACTCAAATTTTAATTTTTTTGACATTTTTGACGTCCCTCCGTTAACTTCTCATTAAACTTAATAAAAATTTCATTAGAGTGGAAAAAATTGCTATTTTTCTCCCATTTTATGGTGCTTTTTAAGTTGTAATTCAATGTAACCATTTTTGTTATTTTTTTTCAAACTTCAAAAGAGAACAAAAATAAATAAATAAATTTAAGCAACACATTTTCTAGTAATCTTAACAAAAAATTTTCAATAATAGGAAAATTATCAATAAATTTTAAAAAATTTGTTGTAAATTTATTGTTTTTGGTTTATTCTCTTTTGAAGTTTGAAAAAAAATAGCAAAAATGGATGCATTGAATTGCAACTTGAAAAACACTACAAAATGAGAGAAAAATAGCAATTTTTTTCCATTTTAAATGAATTTTCCATTAAGTAGAATGGAAAAGTTAACAGAATGATCAAAAGTGCCGAAAAGGTTAAAATTTGAGGATGAAAATTACAATATTAAATTATTTGAAAACCAAAATTGTATTAGTAACTATATTTAAGGACCAAAAATGCATTTATCCTTCCAATATCTTTGCATTTGTTTTCGTCCAACAAATAAAGCTCTCAATTAATCAAAATTTATAAAATTTGCTGATATTGGAAAAAAATAGAGCGAAAATTTATATTTACCTTTGATATTGACTTACTACTGATTTATTGCATGTTAAATAAATATTTTCTGATCAAACTGTTCTTACACATTTTCACATGCGATGATGCTGTGGATAGGCATATCATCACCCTTATATGGGTAGTTTGACCATAAAAAATTTGTTTGGTCTATAATTAGTGAGTAGTAAGTCAATCGAGAATAAATATGAATTTTCATTCAAATTTTTTAGTAATATATATAAATTTCATGAATTTTGACTAATGTGAATCTATTATATATTAGAGTGAATGAACACCAAATACTAAATATATATTTTTAAATTATAAAAGTTGTATGTGTAAGCAACGTAATTATCCCTTGTCTTATTTACTCTTTTGTATACCTAATAATGCTATACTAACTTTATAATAATTTTATAAGAACTAGAAAGTTTAGTTTAACAAATTTATAATATTAAATTCTTACCTCAAGATAAAATTTTCTAATAATTTATATACAAACTTATATTCTTTAGGGAAAAATATTATTTTAGTCTACTAAGTATGCCTAATTTTAATTTTAGTCTGATAACTATGTTCATTTTTGTTTAGGTCCAGTAACTTATCAAATTGCTTACTTTTAGTCCTCTGACAAATTTTCGAACAATTTTACCCCTATGAGTGCATATGGTCTAAAACTGCCTTTCAAAAGTTGCATAGGGGTAAAATTGTCCGAAAATCTGCCAAAGGACTAAAAGTAAGTAATTTCGTAATTTACTGGACCTAAACAAAAATGAACATAGTTATCGAACTAAAATTTAAATTAAACATACTTAGCGGATTAAAATAATACTTTTCCATATTCTTTATTATATATTTTTTAGAATCCTAAAGTCTCTAAATTACGAGTTAATTATTTTTTAATTATAAAAAAAAAAAATTATTTTATCATAATTATTTTTAAATATATAACAAAAACATGACGAGTCGCGATTTCAAATCGCGACTCGTCATTAAATAAATGTCGGATAAAAAAAAATTATGA